>NW_008594793.1:12139-12400 GCF_000691845.1 Merops nubicus | reverse complement strand
TTGCCTTGCCTTGCCTTCCCTTCCCCCATCCCCACTGCTACTGCCTTGTCTGTACAGTGTCACCAGCTGCCACCACGGGAGTCCCCTCCTCCTCCCTCAGCACTGCTCACTCTGCCCCAGGGCTCCTTTCCTTTCCTTCTCCCCTGACTGCCCAGGATAGCAGAGTGTGAGAAGCAAACATGCTGCTGGCAGTGCTCCTGGCCACGGCCGCCTGCTCTTGTGAGTCATTTCCCTTTTCCTTATCTTTCCTCGCAGGGACCA
>NW_008594793.1:0-12102 GCF_000691845.1 Merops nubicus | reverse complement strand
TCCTTGTTTTTTTTTTTCCCCCTAGATGGATATGCACAAAAAATTCCTGTGCAGAGTCCTGTGTCCATCACCAGGTCCCAAAAAAGTGTGCGGATGACCTGTGAAATCAAAAGTTTAGGGGGAAATTTTGATAGCACCGTCATACACTGGTACCTGCAGAAGGAGGGGAGAGCTCCAGAGCGGCTGCTGTACTTTACAGGAGGGCAAGCTTCCTTTGACAGTGGCTTTCATCCAAACAGGTACATGGTTGAAAAAGTTTCTGGCCAGAACCGGTGTGTTCTTACAATAAAAGATGTAACTCCAGAGGACGCTGCTACCTACTACTGTGCCTACTGGGATCCTCTGAGTTCCCCTGTCGTAGAAACTCAAAGATCATCAAGACAAAAACCCCTCCCTCAGTCTCTGAGCCACAGGGTTGTAACTGCTGCTCCCCAAGTTTTCTTGCTCCACCTGATGTGAACTGCTGAAAGGCCAAACTTTCTTTTGCTACCCAAAACAGAGCACTAACCCTCCACAACTGTCCTTTGAAAAGGACAAATCTCTAAATCTTTTCAAAGGATCAAATCTCTGAATTCCAGCTAATGATAGCATTTCTCCTTTTCTCTTTCCAGCAAAAAAAAAATCAGGGTATGGTCAGTGCTGACTTGGAAGCATCATCTGCCAAAAACTAGAGATTTCGATTGGGCAATGCAAACGGAATGGGGAAAGTTCAATACTTAACCCATCCTCTGCATCCCACCTTCTCTTCCTTTTCACTCAAGCTTGTCCGTGAACTGGTGGTAAGGTCTTATTCAATGGAAAGTGGCACTTTTCCATATTCCTGGAAATAGGCCAGCAGGCTATACAGGAGCTCTTCAAAACCTTTGGCCTCACAAAGAAAACTGCAAAAGAGAACTTTAGCCTGAGGCTTTGTTAAAATTGTAAGCAGAGAAAAAGGAATGTAATTTTCTCTACAAAGTTACTAGCTGTTGGAGGAGGAAGATATTCTATTTATTCCTCCTGAGATCTGGAAGTGGGAATTTTTGTTCATTGTTTTTAAGCCCTTTCCCCCTCTGTCTGTGTTTCTGAATTACCCAAAAACTTGAAGACAGTGTTACCAAAGTTATTAGCAAAGGAAAGAGCTTTCCATAATATAGAGCAGCTTTCCATACCAAAGCAGTTAATCCCTCCTAGCTATTGCCTCAAGGTACATGTCCACCCTCCTGAGAAATTCAGCCACAGGGGTTTTTCTCTGCCATCAAGCCTCTGCTTAATATTTCCCTTTGCTGTGGTACCCTGATACTCTCCTCATGTGGCTCAGTGAAGTGTAATTCATTAGAGTAGATTAGTCTGAGGAGATGAAAAGGTCACACAACAATTTCAAATGTGTTTTAGGTCTCCAACAGGTCAGTTTTGTGCTCCTCATACTTGCAAGCTCAGCTCATACAGCAGAGTTAGACAAGCTGTCTGCAACATGCACTGCTTCACTTTTCTTCTAGTGAGACCTCCCAGCTACTCACTGTCCCGACGATAACCCAACAGTCCCAGCAACTGCAGGTGAGAAGGTGGTGGCCTCCTTTGCCATGTGTCTAAAGGCATGGCAGGAAATGCACCGGTCTGCACCGTTTTTTGTCTCCATCACTCCTGCCATTGCTTTGTGGTTGTGTTCACAATAGTCTTGCCCAGGAGCCTTCAGACTACACGACTGCTTTTGTAACACCTACTTCAACCGAGAGGCTTCACCCTCAGTCTGGTTCCTCCTTCTAGCCACAGAGGGTAATTTCCCAGTGTTGTTTTGCAGTCAGTGTGCCACACTCAGTTTCTTTTCAATGGCAAAGGAAGCACGCAGGCTGCTTGATGGACAGAGCAGTGCCTCCTCTGGTGTCATCTTGGGCTGTTCAATAAGAAACCTGTGTGCAAAGGAAAAGCCTCCTTCTCCTTCCAGTTAGTATGTGGGGAGCTGCTGTTGCAGAGCCTGGAGGGATTACAGGAGATGGGCAGATAAAGACCACGTCCTGGGAGCAGAAGATGCCACCTGCAGCACATGGACACCTTCACAATGCTTATGGTGCTGGCTCTCCCTTCTTTGCCTCTGCTGAAGCATATTAAGACAACTAAAAATGAACTCCATGCTGGTAGCACTTGATGCCACCTAATTACAGGTGAGAGGGGATCGTCTCACCTCTCTGGGTACGAGCAGGATTGTCACCTGAAGGTATGTATTTTTTAACATGCACAACTTGGTGCACCTATTTGTGTGTCTGAAATTGAAGAGAAACCTTCATCTAATCCTTGGGTGTTAAAGAGAGGGGTTATCTAACAAACTTGCAGCCCTTTAGGAAGGAGATTTAGCCTTCAGATTTAATCCAAAGGGCATTAGATATCAGCTGAACAACCTGGTGCAAGTCTGAAATTCATCACATCCTCCCAGGAGCCATGGGCCAGGCCCTCGTGCAAACTCCTGGGGTTGACTGGGAGAAAAAAAAATGAGATTTTCCTCAGCGAGAGAGTGTGTTAGGTTATTGTAAAGTCAAAACACACTGTGGACGAGCTGGATCAAATACTTCGGCACGGGAACCAAGCTCATCATCTCTCGTAAGTACCATTATTATTGATTTCAGTTGCACAGAGTCCTTCAAGTTCTCAGATGATTAAGAATGAAAGACTGTAGGAAAATTCATTTCTCCCTGATAAATCATGTTTTGTCTGTGAGCTGTGTGTGGTGCCTCAGTTGGTTGGATTGGTTGGCAATAAATATATTTACCTTGTGAATAGAGAGATAACCTCTAGAAAAATTAGTGAATACTTAGTAAGGTTGGAGGAATGGAAAAATGAGGAGAGGTAAAAATTTAAATATTGGGATGAATTCATCCCTGGTTAGTGAAAGAAACGTGAACTTAAAAGTTTACTCTCAGACACCAAGTGAGAAATGCAAAATGTTTCTTATTGATACAATAAGAAATTGGTTCAAAGTGGTTCAAAGTTGATTGGCATGGAAAATTGCCTGGAATGTAATCAATTTTTTAGTTCCTGGTCCTACTGAAAGTAATTGGTTTACTTTTACATTTGTATTACTCTTAATAGTGGGGAAGCTGTGCAATCAATAGGAAGAACACTTTTTTTCAGTATAAAGCATATAACACCTACAGTATGTTGCTCAGAAAATACGTTATATTATCAAAGTGACTATAATTAAGTCAAATCATAAAAACAGAGGAGAATTACAGAAAATTTTAAAATGCTATCCATGCCTTAGACCAAAAACCTTCTCTGCTGCAATTTGCAATTGACTGTGCCTGTATAGAGGCATCTGCTTTTGCCAAAAAAGAGAACAGTATAACCACTTACCAGAGGCATGAATTGAGTTATGAGGGTCAGGAAGTTCTGATTAGAATATAGACTTTCTAATAAAAATACAGGCTTCAGATCTTGAGTTTTATGAAACTTTATTTAAGGTACTTTCACACAATAATTAATTTGAAAGATAGGTCACTTAGGGGAAATAAAATATCTTTACCCATATATTTAAATCAACAAATAACTAGTAAACTTCCTTAATTTCCTTTGGGAATTATAGTGCAACTGCATTTCTTCTTGAAACAGCAAAAAGAGTTTACTTCTGCAAAAAACCTAGCTGACCAGAGGCAACAGATCTTTCTTAGAGAAATCTCAGAGCTAAAAAGGTCAGAAACCAGTTGCAAAATAACCACAGCACTGTTTTATTCACAGAAAATGCTGGGTTTAAAAACCTGAGCTTTTTAACTCACTACAAAAATGGAAGTATTTCTAAAAACATCACTCTAGTCAATGCTGGAAATTCAGCTATTGCACTGGGCCAGGTTTATCAGCAAGCTCTAAATCAGGGAGAGTTTTTCTGTAGCTTCTGCAGGATGAGTGCAGTGCAGGAGATATTGCTAAGCATTGTTGGGCTGTGGGATGACGTTTTCAAAGTATTTGGGACTGGAACCAAGCTTATTGTTTCAAGTAAGTACAAAATGTAAAACTTCACTGAAAAGCATTTCAGAAGCAGTTAGATACTGGCTGTGTGAAGTGCTCTGCTGCATTAGCTGCTGCTAGTCTTAACCCTACTGAATGCTTTGAAAGATTTTCCTCTTAAATAGCATTTCCATGTGCAGAACATAATGTAATTGTTTGGTGTTTATGTATGAAATGGGGGAAACACAACAGCAATCGCAGCAGAGATGTATAACTAACCCCATTATTGTTTTCTTTTAAAAGATTAATTTAAATATGAGAAAGATAACATTCAGAGAACTGAAAGATGTTTTTAAATATGCATATTCAACATTTGTTAATTCATCTGGAAAGAAAAGTGTCAAACCTTTCAGTTATTCAAATTCTTTGAAAAGCAAAACGTTTTCCTTTAGGACTATGTCTGACTATGCTGAATGAAGGGAGTTTTCTGAGACATGCCCAGAACTGTCTGAAAATACAGTTGAAAGGCTTCTCCCTTCTCCCAGCTTTTGCAGAAACCACTTCTTATCAGTTATTATTATTATTATTAAGGAATAATGCCAAACTCAGAATATTTCAACATACTTCTTAAAATTATTTAGCTTCGAGTCAGCCTCAGGCACTTTGATACTTGCCTGTGATCCAGCTCAGCTAAGCACTTGGGATGAAAACAGTTTGCCTGATTTTGACCATCTGAAAATAGTGTGTCTGGTTAGTAATAGGCTCGATTCCAATCCACGCAGGGTTTTGCTTCATGCCACTGGAAACAAAAATATTGGTCATGGATCTTGTGCTGCTCAGATGTCAGCATAAAGTTCATTAGGTCTAGGTCTGATTTTACAGGGGTGTACAAGGAGCAAATTACTTGGTCAATATCTGATCAAATAGATCCTCTGCTGGTGCTGCCTCTCTCCAGAAAGCAGAGAGAGTGCCAAGGTTCTCAATCTGCACTATCTATCCAAATTTTCAGAAGACTGAAATTAGTTGAGATAAATCCTGTCCATTTAACAACATTGATGCCCTCATAAAAAAAATGTTTAGTTTAGTTTAGGCAACTGCTCCATTTTATTTTTCTAGGGTCTAAAAATTTATATTTTGCTGTATAAACAGCAAATTTTATTTGCTTTAAAGAATAGTATTTACCCATAGACAGATAAGAGAGCTGCACTGTTATTAGTCTTTATTCACTGCGATTGGTTATTATGACAGCTTTTGGCTCTGGTACAAAACTCATTGTGTCAGGTAAATTACATGCTATTTTCCATAGATTAAGCTATAGGATCTTGGGGTGGTCACACAGATGAGTGCTATAGTGTCCCAGAGGACACTCAGCCTGGTCAGAGCCTCAGCTGGCACCGTCGTTATGTGGGATTCCTGTCCCCCCTTGTCCTTCCAGCAGTGCAGGAATGACATTGCATCTGTAATGCAGTGATCTGGTGTCACAAATATTTCTGAAAAGGAGTTATTCTGAGCCAGTTTTGATCATATTCCTTGGAAATGTGGTGGCAAACAGCCTATAGTAGTTTCCAGAGCCTTTATTCCTTCCTCCACCTGAAGGAAGACTCAAGGAATCAAGCAGCTGTGAATTAAGCATAAAAAAAAGAAAACCTCTTCCCAATACAGACATAAAGAGAACTGTGCAATGGCCATTGCCAAAATCCTTTTTTAATTAGGCTAGTAAAAGTGAAAGAACATGCTTGTAATTATTTTTGCCATGTACACTGCACTTTGGCAGTAGAAATAAATTAGCACCTCCCAATGCTCTTCTTATTGCTTAAAAACACACAGAAGTGATCCATTTTTTTGCCTTTCCTGCAGAGACATTTATTTAAATGGGAAACGAAGGACAAAAAATCCCCTTTTTCCTATTAAATGTGCTTTAAATGCCATAATCCTGGATTAAACAACAATACAAACACAATGCAGAGGAACTATTGCTACCAAACGCTTTAAGCCTGGTTAATTACATAAACATGTATTAGCATATCAAGCAAAGAATGTTTTTAATTATTTATGTCAGAAAGACTAAGTAAATCATAACTATAATTCAACAGAAATAGTCATGGCATAAAGATTATCCTATGGAAATATCCATTGGGTAAGTATGTTGTTTTTAGTGAAAATCCTTACTTTGCTCATCAGGTAGTTGCCATCCTTTTAGTATCTACAGTTTAAAAGACATTCTTTTCAAGCACTAACTACCCTAATTCTTGAGGATTTTTGTCTCAATGTGGCCAAGGCTTCTGAGCAATTAATCATGTAAAAGGGCTGTAGTTACCTCATGCTTAAGATCAGGCATTTCATCACAGCTTGTCTTTTTATCTTTGTCTTAATGACTTCAGATCATTAAGTTATAGATTATAAATTATAGGTCATAGGTTATAGACCTAAGTTATAGGTCATTTAAGTAATAGAAAGAAATGGAGAAAACTGGGACTTAGTATCTAAGTGACCTTAATTCAGTTGAGCCAGCAGGGTTTGAGCCTGAGCAGAATCTTTTCCCAGATCTATACTGAAGGAGTCAAATATATAAAATGCCAAACTCCCATCAACTTGTAATGAACTTGATTTTGCTCTTCTTGGTCTCTTTCAATTATTTCTGACCAAAAGAAAGTTGCTCAAGACTTAAGGCAGGTAACAGAAGGGCTGGGATTTGAGAGCCTGTTTTGGCATTTGTGTTTCATGGAAGAGATGAGTATTTAGAAGCTCAACAGGGATATTAATCCACCATAAACTGCCAACACAGGATTCTTCTGTAAGTATCTTCCCAAGGAATTTAGGCAGTCACAACAGGGAAGCAAAGACTGATCTGGCCTCTCCAAATCCATTTTTTTCCCCTCAGCACAGGGCTGGTTTCCTTCTGCCACAGCTGCAGCTGGGTCTCCCTGGCAGCTCACAAGCACTTTGGGAACTTATTTTGAAGTGAGAAAAAAACAATTTACTAACATATCAGCACAGGGCTGGTTTCCTTCTGCCAGTTCTTCTGCTACAGCTGCAGCTGGGTCTCCCTGGCAACTCACAAGCACTTTGGAACTTATTTTGAAGTGAGAAAAAAAAAAATTTACTAACATTTCTAGGAAATAATTTCATAGCCGAAATTCAAATTCATTCAAATGCTGTTTCCTAAATATTACTCAAATATCTACCTTGTTTTCATCAAATACATTGAAATTCAAAGTTCAAAAAGCTACAATTATTTTTTGTAATTATATATTTTATAAAATATTTGTTGCCTAAAGATAGATTATACTTACATTTATTTATACATTACCTGAAATCGGCTCAAACTGAATTTCTGCTGTTTAAAACAAAATTATGAAGTTTAATATATGCATTACTTTGCATTATTATGTTGTTATTTTTTTTTAACATGGAAAACCACGAAGGTCTAAATCAAAACCCAATGGACTTGGAAGTCCAAATGAGTGTTAGAGCTGAAGGATGGAGCTGTAAAACATAAATAACGGAAGATGTGGCCACTCAAAAGATTTACTCTGCAGAGTGAAAGCCCCTTCCTGCAACTAATATTAACAGGAACACTTGCTAAAGGGTTTAAAATATCAAGGGTTTAATGGGCATGAAGATGAATTCAGTGTCTGATTATTTTAAGGCAATGTTCACCAACAGGTTTCAATGGGAACATTCCTCTGTTCATAATGGTCTCTGTTATTCTAAAGCCAGGGCCCAAAAAGATCAGCTTGAATTGGTGATCGTGTGTAGTGCAAGGATCCTGTTGTAGGATATATACACAGATGTACATTATTTACAATGTTGTCTGTTAGAATCTTTACTATTCCTCAGGTTTTCCATAGAAACCTCAGGGGATGCTGAAGGAGTTTCAGTATAGAAAATGACAAATTCAGATGTGCACTATCTACTTAAATATTTCCATGATTTTTAATGCCCACCAATAAATTAGGGTTCCATCTTCCATTTTGTCAGTATTCCAAATTCTCAGGCCTTGGGTTCATGCAAGTTTGTTTTTTTTTTAAATCTGAAAGACTAACACAAGTGAAATCTGTTGTATGAGCAGACACAGGTTCATCTGCACACCACTTTGTAAGGAAAATTTTAGTGATAGAAATCAAAATGTCAAAAGAAAGAGGTGCATTTCTATTAGGAAAATGAGGTTAAGCTGGGAGACCAGGTGAGGTTTTCAAAATGTTTGAGACAAGGTGGGTTTTTGCAAAGCACTTGCTTACAGTGAGTATTACCAAGTCTTTGGAACTGGCACGAAGGTAATTGTTTCTGGTGAGTATTTTAGTATCTAAGAAAATATGTCTTACTCTGATAATCCAAAATCTAGAGAAGGGGGAATGTGATATGCTATTTTAAAATTATAACACATTTATTAGGCTTTTTTTTTTATTTATTAGGATTTCAAAGTATAATACCGAAAAGCGATGTGGACTTTGCAGTAGCACAAGTCATTACTTTAGCACCCAAATGCTCATATGAGAGAGGTCAAGATAAACTTATAAAACCACAAATTGGTGAAACTTAACTTCTTTTGGATGCCTAGGGCTACACCAGGTTTCTCCCTTGTGCAAACCTTACTGCTGAGAGCAGCAGGGTCAGGGTAACTCAGAAAGGCAGCTGCAGATCAGCCCTTGGTCTCAGAGCAGGCAGAATGGAGGTGCTATGCACAAAAACATTGGGAGTGCCAACGGAACCCCTAAACCGTGTCTGAAGCTCTGCCATCTCTTTTTTTTGGTCAAGAGGAATGCCTTTCCTCATGGATTTATGGTAACAAAGCTAATTTATACTAGCCAAGAAGAACTGAGCGCTTCTGGATGCACCGCACTTAGCTGCAGGCAGACAATAAATTATCAGAAGATTAAATTGTAGGGGGAAATCCTGGCCTTTTGGAAATATTGCCATTGGCTGCAGCGCTGGCAGGTTTTCATGGGAGATGCATATGGTTTTCCCTGGGGAGAAGCCAGAAGACCCTGTGGAGTGGCATGCATGGGAATTATGGCAGCTGATGCTTCTCTACAGCGCACATAGATGTTCATGTGAAGTTTCCTTTTGGTACCGACTACCAGCAATAGGACTGAGCAGGCAAGCATGGCAGGATTTGAGGCTGAACAGTCCCAATCCCACATCCATATAAGCAGATAACAGTAACCTCAGCATACAGAGGATTAGGCCCAAAACAAGCAGATGCCCCTCTACTAAATTTGAGAAGAGTTGTGGCTGTTCGGGGCTACATTCCATTAATTCAGATCAACAGTGGGCTAGCATGTGTGAATTTTTAAATTGTGTGGCAAAAACCACTCACCATCCTGGAAAAATATTAATTATTCTAGAAAAAATATCTAGAGGAAACATGGAGCTCAGTCAATGGCCTGGATAACAACGATTTTGATTTGCTTTGATATTTCTTTAAACAAGTGATGGCAATGATAAGCTTGAAATTGGATTCAAAGTACGTATCACTAATGGCTCTTTGGGAATAGCAGCATTAGCTGAGATTGAAGTCAAATTTTGTACATGGATGCAGCCAAAAGAATAGACTTTTAGTGTTCATATGATGGTTGTTAAAACTGGTCCTTGTCCAGCTGAAACATCTCAAAGAGTTTTTGTAAGGGAATGTACCAGCGGGAGTTTTGAAAAGATATTTGGCTCTGGCACAAAACTCATCGTCTCCAGTAAGTGTTTTCAAAGACTTATTTTTTTAAGTTGTGTGATGGGAAAGCTTTGGAGTGAAGGTTTACAGCTCTTCAGCATAGCTGGGGATGCTTACAGTGGGTCAGGATTATACTATTATCAACTACTATCATTATTATCAATAATACCTGAAGTTGCTGGCAACTGCTGCCTATGAGCTGAGTGTGCTGAGTGCTCTCAGCCCCACTGGCTCTAAGGGCAACTGAGGAGCTTTGAGTATCAGACAAAATTACTCCATTTTGTGGGATCATCCAACTAATGACAAGTAAAATTTCAGCTTAAGAATGCACTGACCTTATTTATAAATCTTATTTATAGATATATATATAAAAAGAAATGGTAGATGACTTTCATTAAGACTTTTGACAGTATATATATAAAAACATGTATCTTGAAGCCAAATTCATTAATGAATCATTAATTAGGAGCCTAACTCTAGAATTGCATTTATACAATGTTTTGAAGGCTCCCTGCAGTATTAGAAGAGAGAAAAGACATATTTTAGCTTAAGAAGTATCTTCACATGCTTAGATATTATTTTAAAAAGTAAGCCCTATGTACCTCTCTGCCTTAGGCAACTGTTCAACAAAAAAACCCAGAAAAATTTCTTGCAATCTTAACGAAAACAAAAAAAAAACAGTGGGGCATGTATTCATGACTTTCAGATTCTTCAGAAAGGATCAGATATTTGCCCAGAAAAGATAGTGTAAACTCTCTTGTTGACTTCAACAGCTTGAAAATACATCAAACCTACAGCCAAATCCACAAGCTTTCATCTTTTTTTTTTCTCTCCATAAATGTACCTACAGTTTATGGAGCTGTAGGTTTTTTTCCATGTGCAAACAGATATATATTTAAAACTTAATTTGTTCCATTCTCCACTGTCACCCATTTATTCCTATATGTGCCCATGACACTCTCCCACACATGCACCCAGCTGCAGTTATTTAATCAATATGTTTCCCTCAGTATTGTGATATGATTTAGGTGTTTCATTTATGTTAAATACATAAAGTCTTTTTATGGTAGATGGAAAGACACTGACAATTCCAGAGGTGGAAATTATTCCATCTCATAAGAAGTCTCTAAAATGGGCAGAATGAACTAGCAGCTGGAAACATCTCTCTCTGCCTCTCTAGATTTGATAATCCAGAATAACACCAAACCAGGCAAGTAATTTTAGCCTACTGAAGTTAGTCAGGTAGTTTATCAGGCTTTGAAAATCTAAAAGAAATACCTGAAACAGTCATGAGGCTTTGCAGAGTGAAATGTCACTGGGACAGGAGCTACATCACGGTCTTCTTAACATATACAACTCCAGAAAAAATAAATCATTTTAAAAATTACATTCCTCTTCCATCCCTCGGAGGATTGATGCATAAAGAAGATAAAATTAAGCTCTAAAATAGTGTTAGAGAACCATAAAATTGTTAGCAATTTTATTTCTAGTACAACAAAACTCAGTCCACATCTTCATTTCAGTGACAAATCTCCAAAATGAAGGGAATTTTTAATATAGGGTTTATCTTTTTGAAGGTAGACAGCCTTATGCTTGGGTCATCTTTGGTTTTAGACACTTATTATGAAATACTTCAAAAGAATCACTAAGTTGTTTTAAGGAGGTTGCAATGTAGAAGACTGCTGTGGAAAAGCCAGACCATTTAAAGAGAAGTGGAAGCTTTTTGACGAAAATACAAGTTTATATTAAAGTGTTTTCTCACAACGCAGGAAAACTGCACCACTCAGCCAGACCACGCTTTAAACCCTGTACATCTAGCTGCTCAAATTCAGTGGCAGAGATTTACATAAGAATGTAAAGAAAAAGAGTGGTGTAAGGAGATGAACACCTAAAATCTCTCTGCTGCCCTAAAAAGAAGGAAAAAAGTCTTACACAGGATCTTCTGTATAACAATAGTCAATTTTAAGAACTGTATCTGGTTTTCTCTTGCAGATAAGCGTAGGCAGAAATAAGTGCACATGAGCACTGTCTATGCACACACTGCAGAAGTTCATATTTAACTAAAATAGACTCTTGAATTTAGTATTCACTTTTATAATATCAAAATAGCATTTCTGTGTGGACAAAATCTGGATGACCATCCTTGGATGTGTTTAAAAGTCATGTAGATACAGTGCTTGGGGCCATGGTTTAGCAGTGAGCTTGGTAGAGTTAGGTTAATAGTTAGACTTGAACTTAAAGGTCTTTTTCAACCTAAAAATTCTATGATTTGGACTCCTCCTAGAAACATTTTCCTCCAGAGAAGCAAATGGAATGGATTGCCTACAGTTAGCTTGTGGAAACAGCTCACTTTTTAATATAAAATATATGTTCATGTATGTTCATACTGAGCATGTTTCACAAAGCACATCACCTACAACAACCCTGGTATGGATAGATGTTCTATTTAGATAGAGACGTTATATTTATATAGCATTTATTTATATTGTATATATTTATTTTATTTTTATTTTATTTAT
>NW_008594792.1:0-206 GCF_000691845.1 Merops nubicus | reverse complement strand
TGATTTCACCACCTCTGTATGAAGGGCTGGGGGAATCACCTATATGTCAATCTTAATTTGGGGGCTCGGGGTTCAAACCCCAGCATTTCACTCCTATGTTGTAGCATGCACAGCCCGCCCTAGCCAGGGATTGGCGTTTGGAAGGTCTTGTGATGTAACAGAAAGCGTTGACTGCCCATGAGGGGTGCTGTGGGTGGGGCTTGTCA
>NW_008594791.1:0-4149 GCF_000691845.1 Merops nubicus | reverse complement strand
GGATTCTATGATTCTATGATCTTGATTGTATCATCTGTTGAGCCTAGCACAATTTATAAAAATCTAACCATCCCTGTAGTTTCTCATAGGCAACTGTAACAGTACCACTCAACTGATTAATATTCTTTTCCAATGTTATAAGACCGCAATAAACACAGATACACATTTTTTGTTTAAATATCTTATTTTGTAAAAGTAGTTTGTGGAATCGTGGCTTGTGAAGAGGGTTGATGTATTTTGCTAATGTTTGGACAATCAGTGCAGCTGAGGTTTTTCTTATAAGCCTGAGAAAATTCACAACAGTATCTATCAAATAGCAAATGTTTATAGTTTATGGATTCTGTTGGCTGCTCCCCTGGAAAAGTATTGTAAACATCGGCAAACTTTCCCACAACAGCTCTGAGCTATGCCAGGACTGACAGGATGCATGGACAGAGAGTGGACAGTGACTATTATCCAATCTGTTTACTCAGCTTAGGTATGTGAACAGGCTTGTTAACCTATGGGATTCGGGGGGGGGGCTGTTAAATTATGGGATTCGGGGGGCTGTCGCTTGTCTGCTAGCAAAGGCTGTAAAACTTGGCAATAAATGGATTTTAGGGCAAACCCCCTGGAGTGCTTCTCTTCTCTCTGGTGCCCCTTGCCAACATTAGTTTCCCATTTGCAGGTTATTTTCTAGTTATTTTATACATCTGAGTCTTAATAAAAAGGGAAGGGCCGAAAGCTGAAATGTGTGTTTCACGATATGTCACAGTGAATTGGGAACTTCTTCATCCACTTCCGAAGTTAAGATTAATTAAAAAATGAAACAAAGAAAAAAGAAAACACAGCTAAATGACAACAGCTCTTATTTGCATGATAGCTGAAGTGCCCTCCTGTGTCAACATTAGGCATTGATAATTTTCAAACTGCATTACCTGTCGACTTAATAAATGCTAGTCAAGAAGGGAGAGTTGCAGCATGTGCTGGATTTGGCAATGATGTATCAGCAATTTATCCTAAGACTTGCAAAAGTGCAGGATACAAGGATAGACCTGCTCCAAAGACAAATTTCCATATAACTTTGACAATAGCTTCCTTTCTGCAAATATTAAAAATCATAAACATAGAAAACTCACTCCAAGGAGGACAGATTGGGGTCATAATGTTGCCACTATCATGCTAGCTTTTTCTTCTATTTGAAAAAAAGATAAAATAAAATGGGACATAAATTATGGGATTGTAACTGCCCCTTTTGTGTTTTAATTCATATCCCTTTGTTTCAAAGCAGCAAACAGAATTTAGACATCATCAACAAAATTTCCATAAGGCATTTCCTTTAAAAAAAAATAACCAAATTGAGTGATTTATTTTTTCCTAAAATCGTCTGTGTAAAAATGGTGTTACTATGCAAAAAGATAAACCTCTTCATCTGAATTGCGGGATCACTTCAAATCCTAGACATTCCCCTCACTGTTTTCTATTCTTCATATGCCATAAATCTCATTGGTCATCCACAGATCTTTGAAAAAAAGAAGTGTTATCTTTCAAAAATATAAGCTTCTATGGCTGGTATCATGAAATCACAACAGCATGAAAAAAAGATTGTGACTGTAGGCATATATACGGGGGTGCCTGCTGTTGGACTTCAAGAGAACGCCCAGTCCTTGTAAACACTTACAGAATTTTCTGCAGCTCTTAAACCACAGATTTAGTGCTTGAACTCTGAGTCTCCAGGAGCACTGTATGAGCACAGACAAGCAAATTTCTGGCACTGCACAGAGTGCTGTATAGACATAACAAATGGCTAGAACTCGTGGGCAGAAACATCTAATCACACTGTGTTCACCTGAGAATCAGGCAGTTAATTGCCAGCATGCCATTTCTCACAGCCAACAAACAAAAGTGCTTACAAATATAATCCAGATAACACCCATTGAATCCATTTCATACAATAATATGACTTTTTTTTTTTTTTCTCCTAGAAATGTCTTATTTTAAACCACATTTTTAAAAAATAATCAATGTACTGTGGAGAGAGGAGAGGGAGGAGGTAGACTGTTGGCCATTTGGTTGGGTTTGAGAGGTGAAGATATCCAAGATCTGGACACAAATTTGCAATGCCTTATCGCAGAGCTCAAGAGTGCTTATCTCTGTTCATGCTTACCTCTTGTTTATTTCTGTTCATACATGCATTTCCTATACTGGAAAATTTTCATCTACTGTGAAACTGGCATTGTACAAACTCAGTCCCATAACTAAAAATATTGTCCTTTTGTAAAATTCAAGTGTTCTTTAACAATAGCATGCAAGCTTCCAGAAGTTAAACTCATGCATCCATTTATGCACAGGTAAAAATACTGAGGCAAGGCTCCCTAAAAACATTACACAGCCTGAGTAAAAACTTTCATTTTCTGACTCCAACAGAGAGTGTCAACAAACAACCTCTACTCTAGATATCCTGAGCTTACAAAGGAAAGTTTTATTATATAGATTATTGTTTTCATATAATTAACTTTTTTGGAAGTTGATTTTTAATTTTTGCTCCAATAAGAAATTCCTACTATAAAAATAGTTTCCCCTACTCTTTTGCTTATCAAATGCTGTATTAAGTCATGTATCTTACCCTTACTGGCTTTGCTGAAGACAGCACTTCCTAGATTATGTTCTGGTACTTTGAAAAACTTGCACTTTTTGGTACTTCTTGAATAAGAAGATTGGTTAGAAACACAGGTTTTTGTTTTGAGTCTTTGTCCTTCCCTGCTCCTGTTTACTAAGCCAGCAGACAAATTAAGGTCTTTCCTACGCAACCATTTTGTATACCAGCTAAACATGAACCTTTGAACATATCTACTATGTTCTATAGTTCTATAATTTCAGTTTCTCACACTTTTAATGAAAGGTTGACTACAATGTTACTTCTGTGTTGCCTTGGTGATGTCATGAATGTACTTTTGCTTCTGTAGCACCCAGAAAGGAATTCTTATATCAGAAGTAGAATTTGGTATTTTGATAACTCTGGACATCTGGAAAACATTGATCTATAGGAAAGCCAACAAAAACACAGTTTTGCTGAGATCCATGTTTTTATTAGCTATTCCTCTGAGTTGTAACACACAGACTTTTCACCTCCACCCCAACCAAGGCAAACTGCACACTTCCTTCTCTGGAAATAGGTTTGGGACATGACTGTTGATTCTAAAGCCCCAGGCAGATGTGGGGGGAGATGGGCAGGTGTATGCTTACTGTGCTGCATAGGCAGCATTACCATTGGTTTAGGCATGGTCATCTGTTCTACATCTTTCCTTCAGTAGCTGCATGTTGTCCCACAATTTAGGCTTCTTTGGCTGAGACTGCACTTGACTGAAAACAAGCATGCAGAAACTCATTTTAAACAGAGTACAGCATTAAAACAGTTAAACAACCAAAGGAAAATGTGGAAAGCAGACCATCTTTTTGGCATCAAGTTTATACCCAATCTATAAAAGGAGACTGGGCATTCAATATTACATCTTCTGCTTACCACAGCCAGGTAGCACCAATTAGGAAAATAGTATTTTTGCCTTTTTAGAATGAAGATTCTGGGTTTCTAAAACTTCATCAGTCACAGCAAAGACATCTATGCAGCTGCGTGGGTACTTTCAAGGCCACATAGAACGTGAATTCTTTTGTTATAAATTGTTACCTTTCTCTTCTGTAAAATGCCAGCTAAGGTACCTTACCAGACCCTTGACAAAAGCAATAAATCAATTTTAAATATATTTTAATTTGCAGTCTACAAAAGCCTGAGGGCTTTCTTTTGCCAAACCTTCAAGACATATGGTAAAACAATAGATTCTTTTCCTGAGGGAGTGGTTTGGTCCTGGGGAAAGAAAGAACAGCTCTGCAAAAGTAGTATCCTCAACAATATATTCTCTTTACTGCACTATTAATTTTTTTTTATTTTATTTTTTCCTTAGTAATACTGTGATGGATGAATTGTATTATATTTATTGTTTCAGTTTATGCATCACAGCTAGTTTTCAATGCTCTTGAAGCTAAAATAGTATTCTGTCTCCCAGCCTCACTACATTTACTGTGACTTCTCTATTATAACTCAAGTCATTGATTCCATCTTAGAATAAGAATGGACTTTATACATACATATGTATATGTATATAATTATATATA
>NW_008594790.1:0-3182 GCF_000691845.1 Merops nubicus | reverse complement strand
GTACCCCTGAGTCCTTTCTGCAGGGCTTCTCTCTATCCCATCATCCCCCAGCTAGTACTGATAATGAGGATTGCCCCTACCCAGGGGCAGGACCCTGCACTTGGCCTTGTTGAACCTCATGAGGTTCACATGGGCCCACTTCTCCAGCTTGACCAGGTCCCTCAGGATGATGCCCAGGTCCTTCTGGCATGCTGACCATGCCACTCAGCTTGGTGTCATCCACAAGCTCGATCCCACTCAATCCCACTGTCAGTGTCATTGATGAAGATGTTAAAGAGTCCTGGTCCCAGCATGGACCCCTGGGGGACACCACTGGTCACCCATCTCCATCTGGACATGAAGCCATTGACCACCACCCTCTGGATGAGATCATCCAACCAATTCCTTATCTACATCAAAGTTGTATCTCAAACCCCCTGTGCTCTGCTCTGTGTGATCTATTATTTTTTCTTGATGCCAGCAGCTTTCCATGTTCTCTGCCATATTTTTGGGTGAGCCAGGGGGATTGTCTCTATGATCTGGTGGGTAGCGCAAGCTCTGTTTGGTGGAATCCACAAGGTCCAGGCCCTGCCCTGATGACTCTGCCCCTCTTTCCATGAAGAGTCTCCCAAAGAGATGCAGGTCACACGTGTCACACTGCAGCTTTATTCACTCTGCTTTGCACTAGTAGCTTAATTTCAATCTGTCCTCACCTATGTTCATTTTGAAGAACACATGAAACTGGAACTATGCACTAAAGGAACTGGTTTTGTACAATTTACCTTTACCAACGTTCTCCCTTGGTGTAGACAGTTTAGATGGCAGCTTAGGAGGCAGAAGTCTACCAAGCAGTTTTGGCTACTCAACCCTTTTCCACTTTTCCTTTGTTTTGCTGAAGTCCTGAAGATAATCTTGAAAAAATCTGACAAGATAAAACAAAAGAAATAATCATTTCTAGTTGAAGGTGCTGAACTTGTCTGCTCAGATAAACCAAGTGATACAAGAATTATAAACCAGGAGAAGTGGCCAAAAAGGGCATTTGTTCTCATACTGATTGATTCAACAGTTTTTCAAGTTATCAGGAAATAAATGGGTGATGCTATAAAGAAAAAAAGTAGAAGAGCTACTCTGTTAACTTTGGAATGCTTGATTGAAGAGTGTTTTTCAGCACCTCTGCCAGAAAAGGTGAGGCAAGTGGAGTTTTTTATCTCAGAGCCAAAAGAGGAACAGTAAAATACAGCAGTGCCACATCAAGCACTTTGAAAGCTCCCAGAAACAGTTTTTTTGCTGCATAAACAGATTTAATAAGAACAACTGTTAACCCTGGTAAAAGGCCAAGTCTGCAAGCAGCAATTCTATGCTTCTTTCTAGTTTCCCATTAGCTTATGAGTTCATACAATGATACTGATTTCAACCAAAGAACCTCTGATTTGGTTTCAGAAATCCTGTTATTAGTAGCCAAGTTTAGCAAATCTCTGATTCACAGCAATTTTCAAGATTATCAGCATCCTAAATTGCAGAGTTTGGGGTGGGTTTTTTTGGTGTCGGGCTAAAAACATACAAGATATCACACAGTATAAAGACTTGGCCCTAAATAAGTGGAGATCAGAAAAACACAGAAGGGAAAGCATTGATGAAGGTGACTTTGAAGAGAATCTGAAAGTGCCATCAGGAAACTAATGGCTCACAGAAGATTTATGAAGATTAAGAAAACTGTCACATACACCTAGAAGCAAGAACTTCTCTAGGCAAAAAAAAATACTTCAATAATTTAATTTGAAAGTAGATAAATTTGAGAATTCAGTGCAGTTTTTCATGTGGGTAAGATTAATTTAATGAAGTGTAGCATTATGTAAAACTGCCATGAAAAGAAAAAATACTGTGAGGAAAAGAACTACCAGAGTCCTGAGGTGCAGCAGGAGGACTGAGTTCAGATTTAACACTCAGCTAACAGACTTGAATGACAGTTAAACAGGGGGATGGAGAAAGGAAGAAGTAGGGAAGTCTGAAAAGAAAGACTGGAGATCAACTATAGCCATGCTGAGCTCGATTAAATGATCAAACATTGCAACAAGGTGAGCTACCACTACTCAAAAATCACCAGAATCTGGCATGGTGCACGTGAACCAGAGGCTGGGGACAGCATCTGTGCACAAAAAATGAGAGACACAGCAGGAAGGTTGAATTATTTTTAAAAAGCTAAACCCAACAATACAAAACCAACAAACTCCCCTGCTCAGGAGTCCTTAAAAAGACAAAAAAAAAAGTTTGAAAAACAGGACCAAAACACTCTGTAGCTAGACTGCCTCTGATCATTCCAGTCTTTCCCTCCTCAGGGGAAGGGTTCTGGCATCTGCCACACGGATCATAGCCTAGGGAATAAATCAGCTTGGAAGAGATCTCAGGAGGTTTCTAATCCAACCTCTTGCTTTAACCATGGTCAAATATTGGGAACTTTCTGCTGCACAATATCAAAACCAGCTTAATATTGGTCAGGAAAAAGCATCTGTTCTGTGCAGCAGCTTAGAGCAAAGATTTTTTTACCTTTTAAAACGTAGTTTCTTGAGCAACATATTAACTGTGCAGCGTAATACACAACACTGGTAAGAGACAACATTTTGCCTGGTTTGGTTCTGCACCCTGGAATCTTCTCCACCTGTCAGCTGAAATTTTCCCTTCTCCTTGCCAGAGTTACATCTTTGCCTTGCCCAGCACTGTCCGACACAGGCAGAACAGACACAGCTTGGACCAGATTTAGCTCCTGCCTCTGATGTAGGAAGTTCACAGCATCCAAACGGCTCCAAACACTGTCCAAAGCTTCTGGCTTCTGAGTTGGATTTTCACGGCAAGGGTTTGGTAGCAGGGTGGCTGCTGTGAGAAGCTCCTGGAAGCCTCCCCTGTGCCTGAAGAGCCCCGGGCCAGGAGGAAGGAGCTGCAGAAACACCATTTGAGGAGCTGACCACGACACGCAGCCCCCTGTGGGGAGGAGGTAGAGAAAACCAGGGGGAAACTTCAGCCCCCAGAAGAAGGAAGGGGTGGGGGGAGATGTTGTTAAGAGTCGCTTATTATTTCCCGTTGCCCCTCCCGTGATTTGATCGGTAACCAATTAAACGAATTCCCCCGAGCTGGGCGCTAACTGGCGAGTCCTCACCTCGACCCTTCGCCCCCTTCTTCCCGCCGTCCCCCTGAGGGAGGGCAGGGAC
>NW_008594789.1:5259-5481 GCF_000691845.1 Merops nubicus | reverse complement strand
AAGTGTGGGTTGGTGGTGAATATTCCCATTTATTTCCTTTAAAAAAAAAGGTTGCTAGAAACCACAGGAGGAAAGAAACACAGACAGCGAGGGCATGGTGTCCCCACCCTGTGCACAGGAGCAATGGCTCAGAGGGGCAGAGTGGCCCCATCGCCACTTCTGGGGCTGGAAGGTGGCCAGAGCAGCCTGGGAAAGCCTGGGATTGCTGCCGGCGGCGAATAG
>NW_008594789.1:4792-5190 GCF_000691845.1 Merops nubicus | reverse complement strand
ACAGAGCTGGCCCGGTCCCGTTGTGTGCACAGGGTCAGACAGGTCAGGGCCAGGGTGCCCTGGCCAGTAGGGACTGCTGGTGGAAAGCCAGAGCTCCTTGGCACTTGCTACATTCAGGCAGCCAGGGATCTGGTGACTCTGGGTGGCATGGGGACACGCTGCTTGGCCAGAGGGACATTGCCTAGATCAGGGTTATTCCTGGCCAGGGAGCAACTTTGTGGTCCTGGTGGGGAAGAGCACAGAGGAAGGAGCAGGAGACGGTGGGGCTGATAATGAGGTTACCTCCTCTCCCATTGCACAGCACCCATATCCCATTGCACAGCACCTTTATTGAGGACAGGACTGGTGCAAGGGTGGCAGTGGCTGGGCAGGGCACGTCCCGCGCCCGCCCGGGGCTT
>NW_008594789.1:3384-4761 GCF_000691845.1 Merops nubicus | reverse complement strand
GCTGGGTCATGAGATCCAGGTGGGCAGGCTGAGGTAGTCATCCTGGGGGTCACCAGAGCCACACAGGTGGGGGTTGCTGTGGTACCCAGGCCCCTCTCGCAGATCCTGGTGGCCACACAATGCTAGGCACCCTGGGTGCTCCCCCCTGGACCAGGTGCTTGTCTCCATCCTCTGCAGCAGCATGAATAGGTACATGAGTCTTTGAGTCCCTGAGCTTAGTCTGGTGATGCCAGGGCGCAGGGACCGGGGCACAGGTACCAAGCTGCCCCTGGGTGCTGCTGGGAGTGTGCCGATGCCAAGGGGTCACACGAGGTTGTTGGCCAGGCGCTCCCGTCGCTCCAGATCGCTCACCACGTCAGCGCCGTAGGCATCACCTGGAGACAGTGATGGCATGGGTGAGGAGCTGTGGCACCCCTAGCCCAAATCACTTCCCTCCACCCTGCCCAATGTGACCCCTCTGCTCCTGTGCCTCCATACTTGTGTGACAGCCGTGCATCCAGATGCGCTGCCCGTCGTACTTGCACTGGCACCGCATTACGTTGTTGGAGAAGTCTGACTCGGCCACCTCATGCTTGGGGTTCACAACCACCTGGGGAGGGCAAGAGGCAGGTCTGGGGGAACTGCTGGTCCCCATCCAGAGTACTGCCACGCCTTGCCCAGGCAGGGCTGTGGCATGCACTGTGGGATGCAGAGCAGCACCCCCGATGTGCAGGGTAAGGGGTGCTGCTAGTGCCTGTGAAGGGCACCTGAGCTCTGACGGCTTGGTGCCTCCTCTGCCACTCTGTCCACATACCTGGAAGGTGTAACTGCCCGGAGGCACGTCAGTGATGTCGATCCACTGGCAGTCGATGTCATGGCGGTAGGTATCCCAGCACCCCACGCTTACTCCCTGCTCCCCAAAGTTGGCACAGGCAAAGCGTCGCTGCAGACCTGTGGGGAGGAAGGGAGGTGAGGGAGGGCATGGGCAGAGCCTCCCTTGGGGAGCAGGGCAGGGGCATCACTGGCAGCTCTGCAGCTGGCACCTACCGGCGGGGCAGTTGGTGTCCTCCAGGCAAAAGCTGGCCTTGTGCCCTTCGGCCACTTTGGAGCCGTTGAGCGTCAGCAGGTCATAGTGGGTGAAGACCTCAATGCTGTGGAAGTGCCTGTGGGGACAGGGGCTGAGCATGGGGCCGGGGCCGTGCCCAGGGGCACGTGACCAGCCCAGCCGCCCTGGGGAGCAGGCAGCACCCAGAGGCTCTGAGCAAATTACAGCCTTGAAGCCAAATAAAGCCGTAATGACAGTGCCCATCCGGACACTGCTAATTACCCCGGGCGGGCCAGCCTCTGCGGGCCAGGTGCCACCACGTCCTGCCTGGCACAGGGACGGGGCAGACCCTG
>NW_008594789.1:2879-3232 GCF_000691845.1 Merops nubicus | reverse complement strand
AGGCAGCGTTCCTCGTGGGCACAGTACAGCAGCTCAAGTGGCCGGTCCTCCAGGTAGGCTGTCTCCTGCACCAGCTGGGCATTCATCACCAGGTCTGGGGCATCTGGCACAGAGGGGATTGGTGGGGATGGAGCAGGAGATCCCCACCCCACATAATCATTGAGGGTGTCTGTGCCAGGAGTCTGGGGGTTCCCCCTCCCAGTGTACCCCATGGGCTCCTGATACTCACGGGCAGTGCAGGTGACCCCTGCTGAGAAGCGTCCCCCACCGCTGGGGCAGTGGACGGGGCCATGGCGCTGGCACTGCTGGAGGGCCAGCTCGGTTCCAGCACAACGCACCCCACTCATCACCAC
>NW_008594789.1:828-2489 GCF_000691845.1 Merops nubicus | reverse complement strand
CCCCCGCCAGCCGCACCTGCGGGCAAAGAGGGGCTGAGCCAGGGTGTGGGGCAGAGCCCCAGCCCTCCCAGTCAGCACTGCAAAAGGGGCAAGCAACACCATGCATCCAGCTGAACAGCTCCCCCACGCTCCTCTTCCTCCCCACAAGAGCACTTCTGCCACCAGCTCATCCTGCAGACCCCCATCAGCGTGCTGTTCTGTGTTCCCCCATCCCCTGGGCTACCCCAGGGCCGCACTGAGCATCCACACTGGGCACAGAGCTTGGGGGACAGAGGCTGGGCAGTGGGGCTGGGGCTCCACGGGCCCTGGGAAGGAGGCAGGGGCTCACCTGGCTCTGGAAGTCCATGTGGGGCATATGGCATCGGACGGCGGCGTCAGCCTCGTGCCGGCACCCGCTGCGCTCGGCCTCCTGGAAGCGGCACTCGCCCAGGGAGTGCTCGTGGCCAGTGCACTGTACCTCAGCCATGTGGATGGGCCCCAGGCCTGAAGCAGAGGGAGAATCAGCGCTACCTGCTCCGTACCCATCCTGCAGGGAGGTCCTCACTCTCCCTGATCGGGGAATCCCCTATGGGCTTGGGACTGCCTGTGACAGGAGGAGCCAGGGGAGACCCATCCCAGTGCAGCCTGGAGTTGCCTGGACATCCCAGGGCACTGTACCTCAGCCATGTGGATGGGCCCCAGGCCTGAAGCAGAGGGAGAATCAGCGCTACCTGCTCCGTACCCATCCTGCAGGGAGGTCCTCACTCTCCCTGATCGGGGAATCCCCTATGGGCTTGGGACTGCCTGTGACAGGAGGAGCCAGGGGAGACCCATCCCAGTGCAGCCTGGAGTTGCCTGGACATCCCAGGATGCTCCAGCAGCACCTAGTAAACCAGTTTTTTTTTCTCCAAGGCCTCTGCCTCACCTTGGCCCATCTGGGCTCCCACCAGGGCCTGCTTCGCTGTCCCATAGCCCAGTTGTCGGCACACCACGCTGGCAGCGACCAGGTCCCACCGCTTGTCACAAACAGTTCCCCACTGCCCGTGGCGCAGCACCTCCACCCGGCCCTCGCCAGCGTGGGCGCCTGCTCGTCGCCGCACCGGCAGCACCTAGGCCTGGGGAGCAGCCGGCCAGAGGCCCGGGGCACAGCCACCCACCTGCGCCACGGGCACAAGTACAAGCAGGGTGGCTGGATGTTGTCCAGCTCCAGGACCCTCTGTTGGATGGGGTGCAGGGCCATGCCAGGGCTTACCTTTCCTGAGGAGGTCTTATGCCTGCCCTTGCCCTTCTGGAGATGCGTCGGGTGCAGGCATGCTGGCGAGGGGCTGGTGGGGCCACCTGCGTGGGGCAGTGGGCCAGGTGGGGCTCTGTGCCCTGGCACTGCACCATGTGGACCCAAAAGCTGTTCCTCTGTATGAGAGTCTTCAGGCTGCAGAGAGAGAAAAGCAAGGGCTGGTGTCAGGTTGAGCACCAGAGACTCTTCCTTACCCAACACTGGTGTGCAATGTCCACGCAGGATACCCCTGCTTGCACCATGTGGACCCAAAAGCTGTTCCTCTGTATGAGAGTCTTCAGGCTGCAGAGAGAGAAAAGCAAGGGCTGGTGTCAGGTTGAGCACCAGAGACTCTTCCTTACCCAACACTGGTGTGCAATGTCCACGCAGGATACCCCTGCTTGCCCTG
>NW_008594789.1:0-808 GCF_000691845.1 Merops nubicus | reverse complement strand
CGGCCTGGGGCTGAGCCCTACCTGGAGTTCTGGTCCTTCAGCTTCATGTTCCAGAGTTTCCTGTAAGTGTACAGAGCCGGGAGGTTGGGAGGGGGGCCATGCCAATCTTACAGGGCTCCAGATCCCCCACTCATCATCCCTGCACTCCCCAGCCCCCTGTGGCAGGAGCTGGAGCTGTGGCATCCTCCCACGGCACGGCAGGGTGAAGACAGGTCCGCTCCCCACCGGCAATTACCATGCCAAGCCTGGCTGTGCCGTGTGCCCCGGCGGGACTGCATGACTCCTGGCACCGACAGGGGCTCATTACAGGCTGTATTTATAGCCCAAGCCCAAGGCAGGGGTGGAGGGGCTGAGGGCCGCTTGCCTCTCCTCTCCTTCCACCCACACTTTGCAGGCCGTGGCTGGTGACCGTCCCCACAGCTCCTCAGCTGCTTCTGAGCCCAGCTCGGCCCCTCATCAATGGCCCAAGAAGGGAATCCAGGCATGGCTAGGTCATACCAGCACCCTACGGACCCACCCACACGTGCACCCCTTCCCTGACAGCCCTGATCTCTTGCCCCCATGGCATGTCCACCCAGGCACCCTGCCGCGATGCGGCTCTCCCGCATCCCTACCGGTAGAAGCTGGTGTTGACGTGCTTCTCCCGGGGGAAGCCCAGCATCCCGCACACTACGCGGCTGTTGTTCCTGGTCCAGCTGGCATCGCACACCTGCCTCCAGCGCCCATTGTGCTTCACCTCCACGGCACCCTCCGTCACCGGCACGCTCAGCTTGGCCCGCGCCAGCATGGGCTTGAGACGGACCTCCTC
>NW_008594788.1:378-5742 GCF_000691845.1 Merops nubicus | reverse complement strand
CCAGGGTGAGATGAGCCCACACCCAGCCACGGGCCCGCAGACTGGGGGGCACCGAGCCTTGGCACGAGCAGCTCCCACCTGAGACAGAGACGTAGGCATGAGCCCGCGTCACCCCGACCTTGCTCTTGGCTGTGCACTCATAAAACCCTTCGTCACTCCAGGACACGGCAGGGATCAGCCAGCTGATGTTCCCCCAGCTCCTACGAAAAGGGACAGAGCACAGGGTCACCCCCACCCTGGGGCTGCCGTGCCACCACCCTGCTCCAAATCCCTGAGACTTTTTTCCATCTGAGTCACACAAAAGGGCTCACCCCCACCCTTTGCAGACACATCCCTCAGGATTCTCCTCTGTGGCCTTGGGATGCTTGGAGCTTTCAGACACCCAGCCAGCACCCAGCATCCCCCCAGCCAGCACAGCTCAAGGGGGCTGTTCCCGCCCACCCGGGTCCATCCTGGAGCCCCCTGGTCCGAACCAGGGGCTCACCTGAAGAGCTGCTCTTCTCCCAGCTGCACCCGACCACGGCTGAGCTGCAGGAGGAAAGGGATCTCGCTCCGTGCAGAGCAGGAGATCAGCTGTGGCTCACGGTTGTAAGCCTGGATCTTACTGGAGATGTTCACTTTGGGTAGACCTGGAAGGAGTTGAGGACATGCACACATATAACGCTCCTTGGGAGCTCACCAAGAGCTGCTCTGGGAAGAGGATAAAGCAATATCCAAGTAGAAACCAAAGCAGAGGTGGTGCTGGAGCCTCTGGTCCCTTCTCAGCACCCTTGGGATCGTGGGGACCACTCACTGGGGACCAAGCTGGTGTAGGTGACCCCAGACAGGCGGTGCAGGGGGTGGCCCTGGGCATCTTCACCCTTCACCTTCAGCAGAAAGTCGCCGGGGGGGGCGCGGAGCAGCGAGCCCACCCAGAGCTGCCCCGAGGAGGTGGAGAGGGGCCGCACGGGCAGCGAGAGGAGGACGTGCCCCGAGGTGTTGAAGAGCTCAATCTCCTGCAAGCGCCCAGGCGGCTCCAGGCCGGTGCAGTTCACCACAATGGAGATGGGCAGACCTGGAGAGAAGAAAGGGAAAAAAAACACCCAGCCAGATTCCCAGCTGCAAGAAGCCCACACGCAGCATCCCCACCCCGGGCAGCACCAGCCTCACCCTGCACCGGCCGGTCCCAGGGCTGGCTGGCATCAAAGTCTGGCTGGGTGGAGAAGCTGGCTTGAAAATTGATGTTGCTGATGCCCGTGATCCTCAGCGAGTGGCGGCCACTGCTCTGGGTCTGGAAGTGGAGTGAGAGGCGTGTGCCAGGGGCAGGGGAAGGGAGAAGTGGTGGGGAAGGGAGGAGGCAGCTTTTGGCCCCTTCCAGCCCTTCCTCTGCCTGGCTGGAGGTGGATGGGGGAAAGCTCATGGCTGGCAAAGTCTGGCTGGCTAAATATCCATCTGGGGATGGGTAAGGCACAAAGTGAGGGCTCTGCCACCAGCCTACCGTGACTGACCACGTCCCTGGCTCGTGGGGCTCCACAGCCACCACCATGGCCGAGTTGGGGATGCTGAGCAGTTCCTTCAGACCTTGGCCTTTCTCGAGGACCTTTCCTGCAACAACGAGTGATCCTCATCCCCCAATCCCTCCCGTGGGGCTTATCATGGTGCAGAGCCCACCACACAGCTCTCACAGCTGGGGCACAGAGAAAACCCTGCTAAAACCAGAGGCAAAGCCAACCCAGGAGTGGAGCAGAGCAGATGTACTTGGTGCTTAATGAGGACTTTGCAGCTTATTACTTTTTTTAATTCAAGTTTTCAGCGTGGGGTTTGTTGATCCCCACGTTTGAAACCCCCCTTTTGTCCTCTCTAGGAGGGAAATCATCACCCCCTGCCTGCTCCCCTCCCCTGGGCTCCTACCTGCTGGATCCTGGACCTTGATCCCTGGGGCAGGACCGCTCAGGGAGATGGTGACCTCCTTCAGGCTAGGGTCAAAGGAGACAGGCCACGTGTGCTCCCCGCCATCCTCATGGTCCGTGGACAGTAAGTGGACTTTGGAGGCCTGGATGGCCTCCTCCACCCACTTCAGCACCTAGGGACAGGCCACAGAGGATTAGCCTGGATCCTCCCTTGCCACAAGGCACAGCCATTTTGGGGCCACTTTGGGAGCAGGGCTGCATTGCACCAGGTCAGAATCTCAGGCATAGCTGCAAAACCTGCATGAGGGACCAGCCTCAGCTGGGTCTGGCGAGTGCCAGCACCAGAGCAGCACAGGGACAGGCAGGCAGGAGGCGACAGCCCCAGCTGAGCCCCACTTGCTAGGAGCAGATGCAAAAGGAGTTGAGTAATTTGGTGTCATTGCTATTGCCAGGTGGCTCCTGCTCACGTTATCCTTCCCTCCAACACACCCTGCTCACCCATGGGAATAAAAACCACCAAAACACAGAACTGCTGGAGGCTGGGCAGGGGATGTTGCTGGGGGTCTGCTGGGAGATGCTCCCCAGAAATGAGCAGAAAAGCACTTGGATCTTCCTCAGTCTCTGAGATTTCATGCCAGTAAAGAGTTTCAAGGACAGGGACAAACAGAAGGGGTCCTCTCCCTGTGGCCAGGCCAACTGCCCAATTCCTGGGGTGCTGAGGGCAAGAGGAGCATCCCAGTTTCAGCCTCAGCCCCAAGCAGAGACCTCCCCTCCTCAGGGCAGGTGAGTCAACTCATCCCAAGGATCACACAAGGAGCTTAGCAGCAAGCTTGAGACCAACCAGCCTTCTCCAGCCCTTGCTTCAGCTGCAGGCTGAAGTGGGGCTCACAGCTCAATCTGGAGATGCCACAGCACGAGGATTAACCCCAGGGAGAATACAAGAGCAGCCGAGCCGTGCTGGACCACACGCACCTCAGCCATCCCATCCCTGCTCCCAGGGGTCTCGCTGCTCACCTCTGTCACCTGCTGCTTGTCCAGGTGGAAGATCTGCCCCGAGCTGGTGGCAGCGATGCGCTCGTACACGCGGTACCCGGGGTGGCTCCTGTCCCCACAGTCCCCCGTCAGCACAAACACCACCTGCCACAGCAATGCTCCCATAGCACCTCCGCTGTCCAGTCCAGGGAGGGGACACAGCCAGCATCCACCACCCCTGGTACATCCAGCCAGCCCAGGGGATGCAAAATCCACCCAACGGGCAGCACGGGGGATTCATTGCTGCAGCTCATCCCCAGGAGCTGCCTTTGTGCTGCTGCAGCCTCTGCCCGAGCTGGCTCCTGAGGCCCTGGGCAGCACAGCTCACCTGGCTCTGCTTGTGCTGCAGCAGCCGCAGCAGCTCCTCCTGCTGCTCGTAGTCCTTGGCCCGAGCATCTGAGAAGACGTAAACGAAGGAGCCGGGGTACGAGACCTCCACAGCCAGCCTGATGGCTCCCACGCTCATCTCCGGGCAGTCCCCTCCGCCCTGTGGCACACGGGGAGGGATGTGGCACGGGCACCAAGCTGCCCAGGGCTCAGCCCTTCCCTGCCGGGCTCCCAGGGCTCTGCTCATGGCAGGAGGAATTGCACCAGTTTGCTGGAGTCAGCCCAAGCACAGCCAGAGCGGTGGGATGGTACCACAGGGACACACAGTGACAAGGACCTGGCCCCATCTCACTGCTAATGAGAATTAAACCACTCTTTTGGGGATCCACACTCACAGAAGCTGCTGGCTTCCCATGAATGCCTTTAATGGGCACATTTATACCCATCCCACCCCATCACCCCCCCTCTGACAGCAGCAGAACAAGCAGGCAAGCACAGAGCCACGGCAAGGACCAGCTCCTGCTGCTTCCACAGGGCTTTGCACCCCAAAGGGCTGTGAAACAATTTGCAGCCGCAGCTTTACACCTCCCACCAAAACACAGCTGCATCCGAAGGGAAGCACTGTGGGGATTTAGCAATGCACAGGAGGCAGGGATGGATAAAGCATGAGTAAACTCCCAGAGAGGGTTTCAGCTGGCAGAATGCAGCTGAAATTGTTTAAAAAAGAAAAAAAATCCAACTCAATTAATTTTCTAACAGCACTTGTAGAGAAAGAGATTCTTGGTTCCATGGAGGGTTTGTGCAGACTCTCCTGGGGAAAGCACTCATGCTTTGGGACAAGAGCTGTGAGCTGAGAGTGCTCTGCCCGTCAGAGCAGCCTGGGGCACAGTGCTGATGTTATTCACCCTGGTGTGGCTCAGCCTCCGAGAGGATGCCAGGGATTGCTCCTGGGACCCTCCACCACACAGGGACATGGGGCCAGGCTTCCCACCAAGGGCCACACACTGAGCCAGCCAGGGAGCAGCACCATGGGGCTGAGGACAACCTACCTGGACGTGGAGCTCCCGCAGGCGCTGCTGGAAGAGCCGGGGGTCTGCAGTGAGGGTGACGGGTCCCACCTCTGCAAGGACATGGACACCACCACCTCAGCCTCACCCCCCACCCGTACCAGCCTCCCCCAGTGCCACACTGCCAGTGCTCCCGGCTTAAACACCCTTATGGGACTCATGAGACCCAGGGTTAAATGTCTACCCTGGTGTGGCACCAAGCAAGACGTGGGTTTGGGCTGTGCCCAGGGAGAGCTCTCTCCGACACACAGTGTGGTCCCAGCCAGGGTAAGCTGCAAACCCAGCACCCTTTTCTGCTGGGGGAGTCTCCCAGCAAAGCTCTGCAGAAACCCATTTACTGCCCCTGCCACCTCCCCTGTCTGGCTTGAGCCATTTTCATTCAAACACAGCATTTCTGCTGAAAATAAAGCAGAGGAGGTTCCACTCCCTTTGTAGGGGGTCAGGGCTCTTGTGGAGAGCAGCTGCTATTGATGGGGGCACACAGAAATCCCAAAGCAAGACTGAGCCAGAAAGAAGTTATTCTGTTGTTGCAGTAAATTACCAAAACCTCTTATTGAGGGGTGCTTTTATTTAGGCCACTCAGAAGCACGTTGTGGACTTGCATGGAAGTGCTCCTCCGTGCTTAGCCCGTGGAGATTGGAACAGGCTGGCAGTAGAAAAGCCACCCAGAAGTGGCTGCCAGCATCACTGGGATTCATCTGGTGAGAAGCAACGTGCTCTGTGCCCTTGAGGTGCCTCGGGGATGGGAGCCCCTGCCCAGCATCACGTCCTCGACCTGCCACCCCCATCCCAGCGGTCACCAGGGCACTAAAAACAGGAGCAGGGACAGCGCAGGCACTTGGGAAGAGCGCCCTGCAGCTCAGAGCCCCTCCCAGCTCCCCGCAGCCCCGTTCCCCGGCAGGACGCTGTACCTGGGTCATGGAAAGGGACCAGCACGTAGCTGCTGATGGGCTTGGTGCTCCTGCTGAGCGTCCGCTCCAGGATGCGCGCGGCCCCGTCCATCACCTGCACCAGGTCGTCGTACATGGAGCCCGTGACATCGAAGACGA
>NW_008594788.1:0-342 GCF_000691845.1 Merops nubicus | reverse complement strand
CACGGACCCACCAACAACCCCCGGTGGGGTGGCATCGTGGGGGAGACCCTCAGGTGCAGGGGACACCCCTTCTGTTCACACCCTGCTCCTTTCCCTGGACCCCCCAGCACCAGGGAGGGACACGGGGGGGTGAGAGGCCACACGCGGTGGGGACAGAGCAGGGACCCCGGCGGGGGGACGCCCAGCCCGGCAGCTGTGGACCTTCTCCTCCAGCGTTCAACTTCTGGGAGGGAGGGCGGGACGGAAAACAGGACTTTTGGAGCCAGCAGCAGGCAGGGAGGTGGGTGGGAGCTGGAGGAAGCTGGGATGGAGATACGGGATTGGGAAGCAGGTCCAGCAGCC
>NW_008594787.1:956-1182 GCF_000691845.1 Merops nubicus | reverse complement strand
AGGGGCACGCAGCCGTGCGGGGCGCCCAGCGGTGCCAGGACACGCCGCTCCCCCTCAGCTTCGTGGCCTGTGGCGAGGACCGTTATCGCGCGGCGTCACCGAACGATGTGCAGTAACCCGAGCCACGGGGCAGGGAGAACATTAAGGCTTAGTCCCCTGGAAAATGGCAACGAGGGGAAAAAGGCAGCGACCTCCAGGTCTGGGGCCTGGTGTGAAAGGAGCGTCC
>NW_008594787.1:0-822 GCF_000691845.1 Merops nubicus | reverse complement strand
TGGCGGCCGGCATGCACGTTCCCCCTGTGCCGTGGGTGCCATCCTGGCTGCCCGAGCCACCGGAGGCTTTGCCATCGGGCTCTCCCCGTCCGTGGCGTGGAGGCCTCTGTGCTGGGCACACTGTAACATCCACAGTCCGACCGGAGCAGTCTCCTTCCCCACGGAGAGGGGGTGTCCCGCTTCCTCGGGGGTTCCCACAAGCACCAAGGGCTCCAGGCTGTGCTGGCCACAGCCCCAGGCCCACTGCGGCTCCCCCCCGTCCCCAGGCTCGGCGTGCCCTGCGAGTCCCCGCGCTGGCGGGGCGTTGTGCCTGTCCCCCGCTCTTGTGCTTGTAGCGTGTAACCTCGTTCCTCTGGCCCCTTAGAGGGGGGCATCGTACTGGTCCAGGAACTCCTTGATGGGAGCCGGCAGCTGAGTCATCTTCTCGTAGGAGTCCAGGTGCCCGTTGACGGTCTTGCGGCAGAGGTGCTGCAGGGTGGAGACGCTGGAGGAGAGCGGGCGGCTCAGCACCAGGGGGATCTTCTCGCCGCCCGAGTAGATGTAGTAGGTGCGCTTGGGGTGCAGGGTCCCCCCCGGCTGCTCGGGGACGGCGCAAGGGGCGGGCGGCATGTAGTGATGTACCAGCTTGAGCACGCAGTCGAAGCGAGGCACGGGCTGGCCGGGCTGGCCGCGGCGGGGGGCGCTCTGCAGGGAGAAGCTGCCGCCCTCGCACTGGATGCGCAGGTTCTTGGTGCCCGACTCCGTCTTGACGCTGAGGGTGAAGAAGTGCCGCTGGTCCGAGCTGTCCCTGATGAGGAAGGTGCCGGCCGGCTCGGCGCTCAG
>NW_008594786.1:0-6421 GCF_000691845.1 Merops nubicus | reverse complement strand
GGGGGGCAAGCATTGCAGGAGGACAACAGCAATGGACGAAGCAGGAAACATGCTTTGAAATATTCAGAAGAATGCATTAACCCACTCCCAGAAAATACAGTAACCTGTAAAAAAAACAAAAAAAAAATCCTTGGTTTTGTGAGGTGACAGGTGGTTTGTTTTCAGAGTATATCTGGGCCTGGTAATAATTTCTTTGCAATTGTCTTTGAAATATGGAAAGCAAAATTTTTAAATTTTCTCAGTGTACGGACAGTATGGAAATTCTAAACATAGCATCAATACAATCTCTGCATATGCATCTAAAAAGTCATTTTTAAGCTGTTAGAAAAACTTCCTTTCAAATAGTTCCTCTGTATTTCTCTCCAAGATGTTTTTTCTACATTTTTAGCATCCTAAGATTCATAGAATAAGATAATCTGTGAATATTATTACAAAGCGGTACAGGCCAGAATTAAAAAAAAATGCAATTGAGGGAGAAATAACTAGATTATGGAAAACTTTAAGATATTTAATGGGTTTTAGTTATTTTTCCTTGCCAAGTCAATACAGAAGGAAGTAAAACGATCTGAAAGTTTTAATGAACTAGTATTTTTTAATCATTAGTCTCCTTATGAATTTCTAGTTTTTAAAGGTCAAAGTAACTCAAGATAATAAAATTTGGAAATCGCTCTGCTAATGTGTAATAAGGTTCAGCACTGGTATCTAAATATAAATATCTTTCAATTCTCAAATAGCACAAACTTAGTATTGATATTTCATTTTAATAGTCTATACAGTTTAGTCCCTTCTCACATACAGCACCTTCAGCATCAAGTTTTCCATTACAATATGTAACTCCAGAATAAAGATGTCAAAATATTAATTGTTAGCATCTGCAAGCCAAATTATAATTAGGCATTTTATCATTGAAATAATAGAAATTTATCATTGAAATAATAGTTAGAAAGGTTCATATTATTGCTCTAAAAAGATTTTTCTGGATTCTCAAGTCATAGAAATAGCAAGAAAATCAAACTATCTTTTCTTAGAATTTTGTCTTTAGAAAGATTAGATTGACACAGCAAGAACTTTTTGTTTTCTGCCTTTAACTGAAGACACTTTGACATTATGAATGTTTAGTAAATACATATTTTTTTCATCTTTTTAAACTCTAATTGAGATGAGCAGGTGTTAAAACAAAAGACAGCTCTAGACATGGTGGAAGAAAAATTTCCCTCCTTTTCTCCATCACATGTTTGTTCCTTAACTGAAACGATAACAAATTAACATGGCTTTGCCTTTAAAGGAAAAGCTGTGGAAAAGACATAGACTTTTAATGCACAGAATGGGAAAAAGAAAGAGGTTTTGTATATTGCAAGGTATGTAAGAGAAGCAAATGAAAGAATTCAAACACATAAAGCATTTTGTGTATTTTATAAAGATCTATTGCCTTATTTTATAAAATTGCATGTATAATATGTAAAATAGTTTATATGCCATATATAAAAGCTTTTAACATTCCTAAAAGAATTTAAGATTCCAAAGAAACCAAACCACACTGCTTTAGTGCCTCAGATCATCAGTTAAAATAACAGCAAATGCTAGACTCTTTGAAGCAAAATGAATATACAATGGTGACCACAAATTTCCTTTCAGATCTGCTATCTTCACAGACAAGCAAACCCCAAAGATTCTCAGTTCCAGATGTATTTAAGCTGATGTCTTTTCATGGGGTATGGAAACTAGTGAAGTCAGTTTGACAATCTGGCATTTAGGGAGGGATGACTTCGCTATTGTCTTCTGACTTCTTAGTCTGGCACCACCTATGTTTTCTGAACTGTAGATTATTTGCACCTCAGACTGGTAAAATGATTTTGAGCCAAAAAATATACTATGATAAATAAAAAAATCTCATGAATTCACATGGTCGTCTCAGTTAGAAATGCACTTATTCTGATTTGGAACAATATGCCCTTAGAATACATTTGCTTTTATAGGGTTTATTTTTATCACTTACTGGATGGCTCTTGTATTCCTCTGAATGCACTGGCTATGAGGAGTTCCTAACTGTACCTAGAACAGGAAGGCTGAACTCTATTGTAACTATTAAATTTTCTATTTTTTTTTTTTTTTTCGCCTTTCAACCTTGCTGCTCATGGCACCTTCTTATTTCCTCTGCTAAGCACTTACTGTTGTCCATAGATGCAGAGGTATTGGTACAAAAGAAGGTACTGGTACAAAACTGATTCTACTGCTGCAACTGAAAAGCTCCCCACTGTGTTGCTGCTGCCTATTTGGGTGATCACAGCCACACACAGGACTTCAAGGACAGATTTAGGAGCAACCTGGTGCAAGTAAGACAAAAAGAGTCATCTGTTTTCATGGATTAACAGATCAGAACATCCATTAGGTTACAGTCAAGCTTACAAACCACAGGCACTCACATACATTCTGTTTAAGTTCCATATTAAATTCTATGTATTATCTTTGGCAAAGAAGTAGCTTTCCGAAAGGCATACCCTGATTTGAAGGCATCAAAGGGAAGAATATCTGCTTTGTGCCTCAACTGTTGATCTGGGAATTAACCATGTTCCCCTTAACATTGTAAAATTTTCAGTTTGTCTGCTTGCACATTTCACCTCTTTGTTTTTGTTTTGTTTGAAAATGAACCATTTAGTACCAGTAATTTTTTTCATTTCTGTGCTCCAGTAATCAAGACATGTCTCCCTCTCTTTGTTACAAGCTAAACTGTTGAACTCCTATGTTCACTGCCACTGACATTTTCTCTGACTCCTGGTCAGTTTCTGGTTCTCTTCTGAACTATTCTTATTTTTCTAAATTCTTTACACCCTCAAGTGACATTCACAGGTTTTCTTGGTAGAAGTAAACCCACATTCTTTCTATTTAATTCTTAGTTGTTTTCAAGGCTTTTGCTACCTCTGGGGGCCACAATGTGAGCTCAGATTTAGTGTTTTCTGTTCTGACTCTTGAATCCTGTATGGAGTTTTTTTTCAAGGACAAAAGACCTCCCATCACATTTAATATGAACAGTTTCCTTTCCATGTTCCTGAAGCAACTCAGTCTTCACTTGCCTTGGTTAGAAACATATGCTGGTCAAATTCTCTTCTCTTCTAACCTATCTTTCAATTGTGCTTTTCACCATCTGTTTCAGGTCTCGCAGCAAATGCAGTTCATAGAACAACCACTGATGATCTCCCAGTTGACAAGTATTTTTAATGATCTGGCTTGTTGCTAAATGTGTCTTAATGGCTTTAGTATGTATTCCCTTCATAGCATACAATACTATTAAGAAAAAATATGCCAAGCAGTATTAAGTAGTTAACAAAAATTATTAGTTATACACATTTTTCCTTTACTAAGCAAACCTGAGTCTCATCAAAGGATGCAAGTGAAACTGGCTGACAGTTTTGATTTTCCATGTAACAGTTCTGGTGAACATTAACTATGTTCTTCACTTTTAATTGTATTTTTTTTTTTTCCAAAAAATTACAAATAATAGTGGACTATTGATCTTAAAGATGTTAATATAGTTCCAGAATGAATTTACAGAAACAAGTTATGGAAGAAGTACAATCCATCATGAAGGAGCAAACAGGAACTTATACCCATTAGTGTGTGGGCTTGCAGATTCCCTCTGAAACAGAGCACAAAACAAGCTATGTTCAAGCTGTTTCCTTTATGTTACTAAACTTTGACATTAGTTTGTTCTGAAAAGGCTGCAGGACACAACTCCCTTGTGTCATCTCACAACAGAAGGACAAAGCAAGACACCCTATGGATGTACATAGAGGAAATCATGAGCATTGTGTAAGAAAGTTATCTGGCAACTACAGAACAGCTGTCCCAGTCTATGACAGTTGTTATGTGCTCTAATACAGTAAAATATTTCATAGAATTATTAATTAAAACCACGTAAGGTCTTACCACACCACTATTTCAGCAGCATGAGAGACACGAAAGTCCTGATAAAAAAAGTTTAACTGAAAGTCACTTTCTATTGTCCCAGCCAAAGCTTCTCCCTCTCCTTATCCCCCTTAAGTACTGAAACCACCTACAAGATTAGAGGAAATACTGAGAACATCAAGCTGATCTCAAGCATAGTAAACTCTTACTTTTTGCTAAAGAACTATCACAAAATATCCAGGCCAGGGATTTATGGAGACAAAAGCAAACAGAATGGCCACAACCTGAGAGAATATAATACGCATTTTGTGGACTGCAACAGTGAAACCTCAAAAGTGAACAAAGTTTCTTCTGTCTGAATATAACTGGCTAAGGCCAGCAGCCAAAATAACCAAATAGTCTAACTGTGCTGTTACAGTAAATTATGTAATTTCACAGCTGTAGATACTATTACCAGATGACTTCATATTTTTGAACCGATGTTTGAAACTCCTGGCTGAAAAGTACTATTGTGAACATACTGTCAAAAAGCCTGTAGCTAAGGTATGTCCTGAAATCTTATCCAGCATTTTACAGTTCATCATTAAATGCACATAGTACCATAAAATAACAAAATATGATCATATAAAAGCTCATTTTTACTCGTAAAATGAAGTATTAGAGTTTGATATGTGCTACCTAGAAAATAAAAAGAAACAAATCATCATAAATAGTTTAAGTACAGTTAGTGCTTGCTGCATATGTTAGTTGAGAGAAAACAGAAAAGCCAACTAATTATTACTTTTTTTTATATATAAATTGTATTTAATTACAAGGAAACAGGAATATTTTCATGAAATGCATGTAATATGTTAATCAAGTAATAGCTTATGAGGAAAGTATGATTCAAAAGTTAGCTTTTATTCATCATACAAGCAGTCTGCAGGGGGTCACACAAAGTGATCACAAGCACAGACTCTAACAGAATAGCTGTTCCCACTAAAAAGAATTTTTAATGTGATTATGCAACTCATGTTGTATCAGAGGAATAATTTCTGTTGATGAGTACACTACCTATGGTATTGATTGGAACTCACAAAAATTAAACATACCATAAACTGTCACCAGTGTCTATAACACAGTGATCACACTTGACTGAATTCAAGCAACTGAGCGTCATATAGGGCTACTTGTGTCTACGTGTTTAAGAGTATAAAGCTGATCAACTTACAAAGTATATATTTTAATTTTTTGGCTTTGACCTGGCTCTCAAAAATAGAGGTGGAGAACATGTCTGAGAATTTAAAATGAGGAAAGTCTGGAGGAGCTGAACAGGTAAGGATGTTAAAGGAAAAACAGTCAAGGACAAAGGAATTTACCATTAAGAAAATGCAACAAGACAGTACAATACTGCTTAGCCGGACTGACATTTAATGCGCATTATGTAAACATCTTTGAATAACAGGAACCCATGCATGTTACAGTAAAGAAGATCTTAAAAGTCTTAAGGTTGTATACAGGTCTTCACAAAAAAGGGCAGAAAAATAAATAGGCTTATTAAAAAACTGTTCCGGAAAGGGGTGAAAAAAATGTTATGTTATGTAGCTTATTTATATTTCCAAAACAGTTTTCAAGACTGAAGGCAAATTTATCATTCTTGGTTTACCCCTACTCATAAGCAGAACAAGAGCATTTAGGACAACATCTGCCTGAATTCATCACCAAATGTTCTCTTTAGCCACAATTTGTATATAAATATTTAAAAATGAAGATAACTGCTATCCTCTGGATTTAACTTCCAGTGGTGTCTTCACCCAACAAGGACAAAAGCATAAATGTACTCTAAAACACACTTCAAAATATTTTATTTCTTTTTTGGAGATCGTGGCAACAAATAAATAAAGGTTATTGTTTTACCTCAATGTTTATTTTACTTTTCTCTGATGATTACTTTTTAGTCCCATTAAAAACAGTCATTAGATTGACTGTTTCATCCCAATTTGTTTCAAGGGAATCTACTCTTTACATAATCGGATGCTATTCAGACTCTAAAATACTAGGTTATATCCTAGCCTTTTCACCTTACCAATTAATCCAAATCTACTAAAAGTGTTTGACTATAACAATATAGTTAGTGTTGTAAGAAAACACAGAGAAAGGCCTGTTGATTTTACGGTAGTATCATTAGGCAGCAGAGATTCAAATCTCAAAGGGGAAAAAAACCCACATATGACCCTTTTTTACACTCCTCCTTTTTCAGAAACAAGAGCTCACAGAATCCTCAATATATAAATATACATATACATAAATAAGCTTTGTAATTACAGTACTTTATTCATAAAATTACAGTATATTACATATAGCATTACTGAAAGAGGAAACAGATCACTTCTATGTGTTCTTTTTTTTTTCCCTCAATCTCAAATCCATGGATAATCACATCTGCTTTGCTGCCAAATGCACATGATGAGAATTATGCCTATCACTTATGTAAAAATAAATTATTTTACATATATTCAAACGCGGCGAACCCGTGTTC
>NW_008594785.1:384-1773 GCF_000691845.1 Merops nubicus | reverse complement strand
GTCTGATGCAAGAGCCCGGCCGGTTTCACGCACGGCGGATCGCAGACCCCGGCAGCGGACGGCCCTAACCAGCCACTTCCCGGGACCACCGGCCCCGGCCCCGGTCCCGGTCCCGGTCCCACCCGCCGTGTCTGATTCTGTATCGGCAACAGTGTGGCCAGCCGGACTAGGACAGGGATCGTCCCGCTGCGCTTGGCGCTGGTGGGGCTGCACTTAGAACTCTCTGCTCAGTTTTGAGCCCCTCGCTGCCGGCAGCGGACGGCCCTAACCAGCCACTTCCCGGGACCACCGGCCCCGGCCCCGGTCCCGGTCCCGGTCCCACCCGCCGTGTCTGATTCTGTATCGGCAACAGTGTGGCCAGCCGGACTAGGACAGGGATCGTCCCGCTGCGCTTGGCGCTGGTGGGGCTGCACTTAGAACTCTCTGCTCAGTTTTGAGCCCCTCGCTGCAAGGACATTGAGGTGCTGGAGCGTGTCCAAAGAAGAGCTTCCTGCTGGTGGAGGGTCTGGAGCACAAAGCTGATGAGTGAGCTGCTGAGGGAGGTGGGGTTGTTTAGCCAGGAGAAAAGAAAGCTCAGGGGAGACCTTCTCACTCCCTATGACTACTTGAAAGGAGGTTGGAGTGAGGTGGGGGTTGGTGCCTTCTCCCAAATAACAAGCAACAGGACAAGAAGAAGTTGGCTTCAAGCTGTGGCAGGGGAGGTTTAGGTTGGACATTAGGAAAAGTTTCTTCATGCAAGCACTGGAATAAGCTGCACAGGGAAGTGGTTGAGTCATTGTCCCTTGAGGTATATAAAAGTTGTGTAAATGTGGTTCTTAGTGACATGGTTTAGTGGTGACCTGGCAGTGCTGGGTTAAGTTTGACTTGATGATCTTAAAGGTCTCTTCCAACCAAAGTCATTCTATAATTCTGTGTCCCCCCAGGACTGTGATGCGCTCATTGTCCGCTCGGCCACCAAAGTCACGTCTGACGTGCTGGAAGCAGCGGAGAAGCTGAAGGTGGTGGGCAGAGCAGGCACCGGTGTGGACAATGTGGATGTGGAGGCAGCCACAAGGAAGGGTGTCTTGGTCATGAAGTAAGAGCAGGAATATGGAGACAGCCCTGCCTGTGCTCCCGGGGAGACAGGGGAGATTTCAGCAGGGTGCCCTCCCCACCCATGGCACCCCACGGCACCACCCTGTGGGTCTCCATCCTCATGGGGTGCAGACCTCCATCAGCCTGCGGGTGACACACTAGTGACACTGCTCTCCATCCCTAGCACACCAACTGGGAACAGCCTCAGCGCTGCCGAGCTCACCTGTGGGATGATCCTGTGCTTGGCTAGGTGAGCGTGGGGCAGGACAAGGGGGCAGACGTGAACCCCATGGCCCCCTGTGCTGACCACTGCCT
>NW_008594785.1:0-347 GCF_000691845.1 Merops nubicus | reverse complement strand
GCCTCCATGAAGGAGGGCAAGTGGGACCGTAAGAAGGTAGGAGGTGGGCGCAGTGCCCAGGCCAGGATGGGGTGGTGGTCGCCCATGTGGGGTGTGGTCGCTCAGTCTCTGCCTTGCACCCTAGTACATGGGTATGGAGCTGAATGGGAAGACGCTGGCTGTGCTGGGGCTGGGGCGCATCGGTAGGGAGGTGGCCACCCGCATGCAGGCTTTTGGCATGAAGGTAAGGAGCCAGGGCAGGGAGGAGCCATGGAGAGCGTGGACTTCCCTGTGAGCACCATGCCAGTTTGCAGGAGTAAGTGCCCGCTCTGCCCCAGACCATAGGCTACGACCCTATCATCACCCCG
>NW_008594784.1:0-506 GCF_000691845.1 Merops nubicus | reverse complement strand
CGGGACAGGATCAGCTGGAGCCAGGGCTGGGCATAGTGTCCAAGGGACCCCAGAGCCTGGCATTGTCCCTGGTGTCCTGGGGCAGGTCCTTGGCAGTCCCTGCTGCCTGGGCCTGTTTTCACCTGGGCTCTTGCCTTGGCACTGGCCCCACTGCACGGCCAGGTTTTTTTAGTGTTTTTTTGGGCTGGTGCCCCGGGCACCTAATTGTGCTGGAGCCATTCCTGTGCCCTCAGGTGGGGCTGGGGCACCGTCCGTGGGGCAAACGCCCTCCTGGAGCCTTAGACCCCAGCCAGCATGCCCTGCTCAGCCACGCCTCTGCTTGACCCCCCTCTCCAGCAGAGACGGTGCCCCCCAGAGGTGCCCTTGGCCATGGCTCCTGCATGGATAGGGCTGGTGCTGGGTGCTGAGGGCGTGCCCATGCCCAGTCCTGGGGCAGATGGCACAGATGGCTCAGAGTTTTATATAAAAATGTATTCAAGGAGTTATTTACAATGGGTATGCCACTG
>NW_008594783.1:339-1410 GCF_000691845.1 Merops nubicus | reverse complement strand
GATGAAAAAACAATCTTTAATATCAAGCATCATAACTGCCCAATCCTTAGGAATCATTGTCGCTTCGGAAGGCCAGGCTGCAGTGGGCCCATGTTGACAAGCTGTGCATTGACCGCCCGCAGGTCACGCAGCAATCTCCACTGTCCCGTCGCCTTTTTAAGTATAACAAAAATAAGTGTGTTCCATGGGCTATTTGATTCCTCTAAATGTCCCAATTGTAGTTCTCTTTCAATTAAACTTAAAGCGGCCTCCAATTTGTTTGACTGCAAAGGCACTGCTCCACCCAGACCAGTTCATCACTCCACCAGGACAATTGAATTAGCTTCATTTTTTGGCTGGGCTGAGCAGTGGCCATTAGGGTAAATGCTATGTTGTCAGTCTCAGATCCCACTGGCTTAGAGCATCCCTTCCGATCAGGTTCTGTCCAATTGGTATGATGGTGGGCTTAACACTGGCCATGAGGGGACTATTCCCTTTCTCGTACACTACTATCTGCACAAAGTCTCTTGCCACTCGGGCGGACTGAGGGTCCTCCACACCACTAACAACAGAGCCAATCTTTGTGTGCCAGGTTTCAGGCCAGATGTCTGCCCTGATCACTGTCACATCAGTGCCTGTATCTATCAGAGCAGAAATGGTGATTGTCTCTGTGTTACCACGGCCTCCACAAGTGAGGTAGGCTGTCACCATCAGGTAACTCCTAGTGTTAAGGCAACAAACGGGCTTACTCCCATTGGGTGGGGTCCAGCAGTGGCGTGGCCTCTGGTATTGGCCACGGGCTCTCGTCCTGGTGTGTAGTCATCACACCGGGGTTTTGGGGCAAACGGGGCTGCATCTGCGGCATTCGGGGGGCGCCACATCATCCTGGGAGTCTCACCTGGCCACCCCTCAATCATGGTCTCCCTTTCCCGTTTCCTGACTGCCACTGTCAGGATTGGAAGCATTGCCGGACTGTGTGCCCCATCCGCCCGCAGTGCTAACATACAGGCGGGCCCCTGAGTGGGAGTGGTGCTGCCCCCTGCGTTAGGGAACAGTTTCGTTTTAAATGACCTCCCCCTCCACAACTATGGC
>NW_008594783.1:0-201 GCF_000691845.1 Merops nubicus | reverse complement strand
GTGGACGAGCTGATATTTTGTAAAATCAATTTGGTCTGAGGGTTAGCCTGCTGTCGCAATGCTTCTATTAATACAGCATCATATGTGGCTGCCCAGAGGTTCGATGCCTGTATTGCTTTCTGGAGTCTATCTGCAAATTGTAAAAATCGCTCGGCTAAACCTTGTTTAATTTGAATCCACGGGGCTTCCGAGGTTTCATAC
>NW_008594782.1:4625-5075 GCF_000691845.1 Merops nubicus | reverse complement strand
CAGGAGCCGGCAGCTCTCCGCCGGGTGCCGGGGCTCAGCCCGAGCCCAGGAGAAGCAGAGAGCAAAGGCAGTGTCACACCTAGGCAAAAACCACACGGGGAGAAAGTGTGGAGCCCCTCCACCCTCCCCCCTTGCCAGCCAGGCTCTGAGCACAAGCAGATTTAGCAGCACAGAAGGAGCAGGAGCTGTGGCTCTGCTTTACAGCAGGACAAACAAAGCACAAAGCCTTGACCAAGGTTATCCCAGGAAGTCCGTAGCAGAGGTGAGAGTTGACCTCCCACTCCCGAGGGCTCTGGCTCATTCGTGTACCGCAGCCGAAACTCCCCTTGAAATCTCCTGGCCCTTGCAGAAGGACTTCAAGGCCAGAAATCCAAAGGCCAGCGCCCCGGCGCTGACCCGAGCCAAGAGGCAGCGGCCCTCCGACCCCAACCACCACTCGGGCGCGGCGGC
>NW_008594782.1:4103-4613 GCF_000691845.1 Merops nubicus | reverse complement strand
GGCCACTCGGGTGCCAGGGCACAAACCGTCCCAGAGGAGGACGGTGCCTTTCTCAGAGCCCACTGTGGGTGAGCTGTAAGCACAGCCCCTCCGGAGATGGGGCTGGGGGCAAGAACGAGCCCCTGGCACAAGGCAGGGACCCGGAGAGCACAGGGGATCTGCGGCCAGAGAGTGACCCTGCAGCTGCTGGGGTGCTCCACAGAGCAGGGTCCGGCAAGCGCCAGGGGACGGGGGTTGTGCTGGCAAGAAAATCTGAAAGGGAACATGTCTTCTCTCCAAATCCTCCCTTAAATGGCAGTTCTGCTGTAAAATAGGGTAGGATGGAGCTCAGTGTTTGTTTTCTCAGCGGGACCCGAGCGTGGCTCAGCCTGGGACTGCAGAGTCAGGCTGGGCTCCTCACGGACACAGCCCTGCAGGAGCTGTGCTTTCTGCAGCCCCAGCTCCCCCACCGGCCCTGCAGAGCCACTGCCCAGTGCAGGCACTCGGGGCACGAAATAAGCACCCAGCTCA
>NW_008594782.1:0-4028 GCF_000691845.1 Merops nubicus | reverse complement strand
GGAGGTGTGGGGGCCCTGCAAGCCCTCACTGTGCGCCACACCGAGGAGATGCACAGCCAGAGCCCCTGCGGCCCCACGCAGCCAAGGGTCAGGGGATGGAGCAGGTGATGGCAGGACACAGGCAGGAGGTGGAGCAGGACCAGGTTCTGACCATCCCTAGGCGAGCAAGGACAATCCTGCTTATTCCCCGCTGCCTCCGGAGCTCCCCCCGGCCCTGCCTGCCCCGCAGCAACCTCAGCAGCCAGGAAACGCTGGCGGGAGCAAAAAGGATTGAGAAACTGCAGGCAGCAGGATGAGACACGAGCCAGCACAGGCAGGATGTGACTCGGGGGTGACGGGGACCGCCGCAGGGGTGTCATCAGGAAGCGGTACCTGGGGCCCATCCTGTACCCTCCCTCCTGCACTCACGCTCCTCACGGCTGAGCCCCAGCCCAGCCTCTGCTCCCCACACGAGTCACCAGATCCCGTTTGTGTTTCATCACCTAAATGCTCTGTTAGCAGCACGGTGATGTCTTCTCCCTTCGCCCACCACAGGGTTTTGCACTCCTGCCCTTCCCCAGGCTGCCACCCGGCGCTGTCCCTGCCACCGCAGTGCCCCAGCCCCCTCACCCCAGCTCCATGGCAAACCTGATATTTCCCAAGGTTTTTTTCATCACAGACTGGATGGCAGCAGTGGGAGGCTGGGGATGAAGTGGGGCTCAGATACTGGCTAGACCTTCCCCTTGTCTTGCCTCAAACCAGCTGTTGTAGCATAGCAGAAAAACAGAAATGAGAAGATGAAGGAGGAGAAGCAGAGAGAAAAAATAAAAAACAAACTAGGAGGAGAAATAATTGCTTTGCTTTGCTTTGTTTTTCCACCAGCTCCCCTGGCTGAGGGCGGCTGGTCCCAAGGTGGTTCCTTCCATGGCCACTGTCTCCCCTGCAGCTCCTGTCTCCTTGCCCCATTACCTGCCTATCCCTCTTCACAGTGTCCCTGATGGGGACTCCAGCACACCCTCATGATTCATCCCTCCAGCATGGCCAAGGAACACCAACTCAACAGCCACTCCTGCAAAATTACCTGCTTAGGAGGAGAGATCCAACCCCAGGCAGAAGCCGTAGCACCCAATCTATTGAAAGGCAAGAAGGGCTGAGTGAAGAACTCCACTGCCACCCCAAAATCCATTAAAACCATTAAACCCCAAAGAGCCCAATGGGCAGGACTGGACACAGACTCACTGGCTTTGTGGTAGTACACCCCAAATTAACCCCAGCTTCAGCTGACCCTGGTATGAGTGTGGAGGGGCCAGCAGCTGATCCCTCAAGCAAAGGGACATGTTTAAATCCCTCCAAGGAGAAGCCACGTTCCAGCTGGGGTCCTGGGAGTTCATGGGCCACCCTACACTGCTGCAGGACATGGGACAGCTTTGCAGAAGAGGTCTGTCCTCAGGGAGGGGCTGAGAGGTGTCACCTCCCTTCCTTTTGCAGGGGAATGGCTCACACAAGTGTCACAAAAAGCCAGTGCTCAGCAAAGGGCTTTAGCTGGGTTACTGCTCTTCCAGCCAAGGAGTTCAGCTCAGTCCCCAACCCCTACCTGCACCCAGGCTCACCAGCCATCCCTCCACACAGGGAATTATTTGCCCCAGATGAGGAAAAACAGAGCAACAAGGAGATGGATCCAGCAGTTGAATCCAGCAAAGCCCAAAGTTGGATCAGCTGCTTTCTTGCTGTGGGACAGGACATCAGGAAGATGTCAGCCTGCCCAGGACACCCAACCTGCAGCACCTCTTGGGAGACAAGGGGATCCCACATGCCTACAGAAAGACGCATGGTGGACAAGATCCTGTTCCACAAACAGTTCTGACCCTGGCCCTCTGAGCAACAAAATCTCAAGGACTCCAAGATGCTGCACTTCTCCTTCTCCATCCCTCTGTACAGGCAGGTCAGAAAAGCACAAGGACACACTTTCCAAGGGAGAGGAAGTTCCAAAGCTTGGGCAGGAGAAGTGGGAGTGCAAGAGTGCAGTTTAGCCTGAAGGTCAGGAGATCCTCTTGGGACATCTCTTCCAACCCAGTAGGATGCAGGAGCAAACAACCACATCACAGCAACTCCCTGCAAAATCACAGCCACTCTCTGGGTAATGCAGAATCTCTGAGGTGGGGCAAACCCTTTTATCCTCCACTCATGATCCAGGAGTGCCTCTGTTGCCCAGAAAACATGGGGTCTCTTTCCATAACCAGCTGCAGCCCTGGCATGGAGGCACCAGCTGTGGGGCTGTGAGGGGACTTGTGCTGTGCTCCCCTCACTTGGTCATGCTCATCTTTCTAAGAGCTGAGGGGGCTTTTCTTTGCTTGGCTTCAGAAGAATAGTAGATTTACCAAAAATTGGAAGATTCAAAAAGGCTGAATCATCCTGAAACTCAGGGTGAAGTTGAATTTTTTTTTGGAATGAAAAAAAAAGTCATACCTGTGTTGGGTAGGGGAGAAGACTTCAAAGGTGTCCAACCATCTTCTTCCATCACTTGCATGATGATTTGTTGTATTTGGCCATTTTCTAAAAGAATAATTTTTACTTTCTCAGTGTAATACATTATATTTTTAATTTAAAAAATTATCTCAATATAAAGGAAGAGATACAATTAAAATCAGGCAACCCCCAAACATAACAAACCAAAAACCTTTCAGGCCAAACCAAACATCCTGGCTTTACCTAGAACAACAGTTTGCACTGGTAGGGGGTATTTTGTGGGGTCTTTTTTTTTCCATTTCCTTTTTGCCAGAAATGACGTCCCAGATCTCTGTCATGAGTTGTCATGGTTCAAATCCCACACCCAAGACGTTCCCTTTGGGCAGCAATCAACACTCTCCGTTCATTTTCCCAGCAATGTGGTTCTCCATCAACAGCACAGACCCCCTGGATTAACTATCTTCTCCAAGAAGAACAAACACTTCAGTGCACCTTGCTCACAGAACTCTGAGCCTGCCCTGTGCATCCCTCACAGGATCCTCACCCAACCTCGAAATCCTGGTTACTGAAGGAGATTTAAGTCTTCTTAACAACAACTCAACAGCTATTTCTGCTCCTATACTGTGGAGGAACCTCCTCTGGGGAGGAAACAGAGTCTCTTCTCAGGAGACCTGCTTTCCAACCCAGCCCAACCCAACTCAGCTCAATCCAGCCTGACTCAAGCCAACCCAACCTTCTCCTTGCCACCACTCACAGCCTCAACTTCCATCCCCTGCCAGCCAGAGTGGGTGGCATCACGTCCAGCTCCAAGCTCACCATAAAGCCATGGGGAAGGAGAAGGATTTACCACCCAAAAAAGGCAAGTTTCCCCGAGGCTGCTGTGGGAGTGGTTCGGTGGGGGGGAGTTAGACAAAGAGATGCCAGGCTGCAGGGGCAATCGGCAGCAGGGCTGTGCCCTCCGACCCCAGGCAACGAGGTGAAACCCCAGGAAAGTAGCAAACCAGTCGAGGCGTAAATGGGAGGTGAACCCACGGCACTTCAGCCTGGTTCGTTATCTCCACTTAGGCTGGAGTCGGTGGAGCCAGCTTTGAGAAGAGCAGGAATATCAGCAATTAAAGATACGTCGTGTCAAAAAAACTCTAAACTGATTAAAGTTGAAGGCTCCGTTTTCTTCTTTTCATCAGAGAACGGAATCAAACCCTGCCTGGAAAGACGCGCTCCCCCCGTTCCCAGCGCTCCGAAGGCAGCGCCTGCATCCGTCCTGCTGTGTCCCTGCATTTTAATTACCACCTTATTAATATTCATGAGGCTAGGCACTCAAGGGGGATTGCAGTCTGTCATTCTCTCTCTCTTTCTCTCTCTCTCTCCCCCTCCTCTCTCTCGGCTGAATCTGTGGTGGTTTTTTTTCCCTTCCCAACAGTTGGTGTGCTGCAGATCCGCACGCGTGTGCACGCAGCCCCGAAGGCACCAGGCGTGCGAGTGGCCGTGGCACGGGAGGGTGCCCGTGCTCGCCCGTGGCGGGTGGCACGACTCGGGGTGGGGATGGGTGTGGAGGTGCAGAATCGCCCCTGCCGCGCGCGGCA
>NW_008594781.1:853-2941 GCF_000691845.1 Merops nubicus | reverse complement strand
CGGTAACACCACGCTCAGCGTGGAGGGAATTCTGCTGAGGAGAGGGGCTCCTCTCTGAGCTCAGGCCCCTCCTGGTCCTGCTCACCCATTTCTTGGGAGTGCTGAAGCCCCTGCACTGCCAGGACACCATGTCACAAAGTTTCAGGTGGCCAGTGAATCTCGGGCAGTATCATAAGGGGTCCATATTCCTTCTATAAAATTTCCTGTTATGAAATTCAAGACAGTCACTCTGAACGCCCATGAGAAGCACAGTCACTTCTCCAGAGCTGGCAAATTCCATTCACCGTCCTCCAGGACCTCGTTTATTTTTGTTTTGCCTGGTGGAAGTAAGGAGAAAGGCAACCAGCGAGCATTTCACAGACACACACAGGTTATCACTTTTATCTACTGTTTTGTACAAATTTAGTCCTTTATTCCTCTCTATTTTTTTTTACTTATTCATTTATTAAAAAGTCAGCATCCTTCCTGGAGGAATACACCCATGAGAATGAGAATACACCCATCACTCCCCTGTTACTTATTTCCTGCTTGAGGAATTCCACAACTGACGTCTCCACAGCCCAGGAGCTGTAGAAGATGGCCACGTCGCCACAATATCTGAGCCTCCTGCTTTTATCTCGGAAGGAGCCATTTAGGTCACTCAAGAAGACAGAGAATACAAACTAAAGTTCTGTTGTTAGATGGCCAGACAACCCCAAACGCTCTCCAGAATTTGTGGGTGTATAATAATAGTGCAGCACAGCCCTAACACGGGAGGACACCCGGATTCATCACCAGTTCCCCACTTTTCATCGTTCCCGTTCCTGACGTGTTCACTGTATTTCTGGGTGGCATAAGGGCTCTGTAATGAGCTGGTAACCGGTGACTTCACGCCTCTGCCTCCTCCTCCTCCAGTCATTAAAAATGCAACGTGAAGCTCCTGACAGCAGCAAGAACCTGAGCTGCTTCACCTCCTGCCCCAGGGCAGCACACATTTCGGCTGCACTTTAAAACAAAGGTGCTCTTCTCCCCCTCCAGAATGATTAAAATTCCATGTGAGGATTACAAGTAGCTGTGCAGGAAGCAGCCGTGCTGTCGCTCTGAGGACAGCAGGCACAGAAACCAAATTTCCCGGCTCCCACCTCTGCCTAGAATTCTTCTGAGCTGCTCAGTGTGATCAGAGATGCTGCAAATTGGGTAAAGAAAGGTCACCTGGAAAGGTTCTTCTGTCCCAGTATCCAAACAGATCTCATCTTCCTGACAACTTGTAGGTTGTTTCCCCTGGAAGCATTAGTAAAAAGGAAAAAAAAAAGCCAATTTACCTGGAATTTGTCACCTTGTCATTCTTCAGATGATTCATCCCCCTCCTTGCAGAACTAGTGCTGAAGAAGGAGCTCCTGGGAGGAACCTGGAAGCCCTGAACCTAATAAGGTCACTTCATAAGCTGACGCTGCAGCTACAGGGAGTGAGCTAAGGACAGGACTGTCTCATCTCGACCTTTTCCTCCGTGTGTTTGAGGAAGACAACTCGCACAGCTCCCATCATCTCCCAGATGACTTCTGGTTTCACCGTCACGTGTCACACCGGGTCTTCTCATTCTTTCCCTTGGTGAATGAAATAGCTGCACAGGGAGGGAAATGGGTAAATACTGAACTAGTTTTCTTTGGAACAGCATTAGCAGCACGTTTCTTCTCCTCAGCTCACCAAGGGATTCACAGGAGCACTGGAGGAGATGCCTGAGTGCTGATTTGAGACCACACTGAGAAATCCCTTGACCTTGCACGACCTGGGAAGTGACCCAGAGCTTCTCGACTCTACCAAATGGGGGGAACTGGCTCATTTCTTTCTGTTTTGTGTTTTTTTTTCCACCTCTGGGGCACAGCAATATGAAGTTGTGTTACTAAACATCAAACCAGGATGCTCCTGGATCCACCTCGTCACTCTACAAATGAATCCAAGGGGGATCACAGCAGATTTTGGCAATGGGCTCAGAATGTGGGTCCTTCCCTCACGATCAGCAGCACTTGAGATGGTGCTTCTCTGTCTTGGCAGTCTGAGCTAAACCTGGGCAGCTGGGAGCAATCCCTGATGGTCAGAGACTGTGTGGTA
>NW_008594781.1:515-822 GCF_000691845.1 Merops nubicus | reverse complement strand
AAGAAGGGGTGACACAAAGTCTGTAGGAAGGCACAGCCCTGTCTGAAATGCAGGCACCTCAAGGGAAGAAGAGTGAGCTGCCAGTCCCACAGGGCACTGCCTCTGCCTGTGGCCATGAGACAACGGCAGGCTCCTACTGCCAGCACAGGAACAAGCAGTTCCCTAGAAATGCCAGATATATTCTTAGCACAGATCCCAGAATCCCAGCATGGTGGGGCTGGAAGGAACCTCTGGGGATCATCTCATCCAACCCCCTGCTCCAGCAGCTCACCCACAGCAGGGTGCCCAGGATGGTGCCCAGGGGGGT
>NW_008594781.1:0-240 GCF_000691845.1 Merops nubicus | reverse complement strand
AGCCTCTCAGCCCCTTTGTAGCCTCTGCTGGATTCTTTCCAGTAGCTCCTTGTTTCTTACAGAATCTTAGAATCATTAAGTTTGGAAAACTGGAACTGGGGAGCCCAGCACTGGACCCAATACTCCAGAGTTGGCCTCACTGGGACAGAGCAGAGTGGCAGGAGCCCCTCCCGGACCTGCTGCCGGATCACTGGCGATCACAGCGCGGCGAGCGGAGACCCCCGAGAGGGACACGGCCCG
>NW_008594780.1:0-283 GCF_000691845.1 Merops nubicus | reverse complement strand
GCTCTCTGGAGCCTTCTCTTCTCCAGACCAAACAACCTCATCTCTCTCATCCTGTCCTCAAAGGAGAGGTGTTCCAGCCCTTGGATCCTCTTTGTGGCCATCCTTTCAACCTACTCCAACAGGTCCATGTCCTTCTAGTGTTGGAAGCTCTAGAGATGGAACAAATGAACAAAGAAAAGTGTAGGTATCTGGTGCTAGAATGGAAGGAGGTTGCTCCAACTGCAGTTTATGAATGTTTCCTGGATGGAGATCTTGTTGTGTTTTGGAAATATTTGGAATTTTG
>NW_008594779.1:0-4347 GCF_000691845.1 Merops nubicus | reverse complement strand
TCTTGGCCCAGCTCTCCAGCCTGTCAATGCAAAATGCAAAATGTTCTGTGAAATAAAAGAAAATTAGGCCTGGAGAAGGGAATGTAATTGGCTAACAGTCCCTCTACCTTGAGTTCTTGTCAAGAAGAAAAGGCTTAAATTCCTGCTTTCTGATACCAGGTGAGTCTCCAAAGAACTAATATATACCTTTTTTGCTTTGCTTTGCTTGCCACATGATGATTTTTAAGCAAGCTTTCTGTAACTGAGGCAGCAGACGTTTATCAGTGAGATTTTCTTTTTCCTACACAAATTACACTGAGTGATCAGTGGAATGTAACCTGGATCAGACCCTGTCCCAGGCAGTGTAAGAAGCTGAAAATCCTCAGAAATACAGATTGGCCCCTTTTTTCTGCTTTCACTAATCAGTGGAAACAAATCATCCAGGAAATTGGGTCAGTCATAAAAACTCTTCAGGACTCAAGGGTGACATCAGAACCAGTGCACTGCAGCTTTCTGGTCATTTTTCTCCCTGATGACAATAGCTTTTAGTCATCTTTTGAAATGCTTTTAATTTCTAGTGAAGAAAATGGGAATTTGGAATGGATGCAGACTGCAGTACCAGAGCCCCATTTATTTGAAAAACTGGGTGTTTTCATAGCAAAAATTACAAGTTTTCACTAAGCACAGATAAGCAGGATTGGTTTTTTTTCCCCTTTGCTTTATCTGTGTTCTCCAACATGATTTTTACTAGTCTCTTACTTTCTACGGCAGTAATTTTTCTCTAAGTGCTTTTACTGCTGCTTCTATTTGCCCCTGTTGTCCCTTGTGTTGCTCTGGAGCTGGGACTCCATTTTGGCACACACCTGCAAAGTAGTGTAAATGAAGCCCACAAAAACCTCAGAAACTAAAGCCATGTATTACTGCAATACTTGGTAACTGAACTCACATAGTCCAGGTAAAATAGCTGGTTCTGAGCTAAAAACTGATCTTGAACACTCTCCACATGACACAGTCCCCAGCATTCCACATGGAGGATTTGTGCAGTGTGATGCACTCTAGGTGTTGGGAATCACGCTTACTGATTTTCCACCCTTTTTTGAATATTTTTTTTTCCCAAGAAAGTTGTAAACTGAAGCTGTGGAGAGGCTCGGACGAGTGCTGCAGTTGGAAGAAATGAAAAGCCAGAGAACAGGCTTCAGAGCTGAGCTGCTGTGACTGAGATTTGTCTTCAATCTGAGGCAGGGAATTTCCTAATAGCTGGAGTAAACAGCTCCAAACTGAGATTCCTAAATAGCCATAGTTAGGAAAAATAGCTAAATTGATTTTTGTACATCCTGCCTTTCACTCTCTTTATCTTAACCATAATAAAGATAAATCCCTTGATGGATTGCTTCTGACCAGCCAGTGAAGCACTGGGGCCAATTCAGGAAGTGAAGCAAGCCACATTCTCTCAAGGACTAGTAGTGGATAGTTCGATTATTTTTTTTTTGCTTCAGTTGGTATTTGCTTTTTGAGAAATGGCTTTCATGGGAGTAGACATGTCAGATCTGAGAACATGTGAGCTGGAGGTAGTTGGTATCTCTGAACAGGGAGATCTTCCCTGTCACGAATTCCATTACGTTACTATCTACAGTCCTAAGTTATGGGGTAGGATTCTTTCATAATGAGCACTCTAGAAATCCAAGGACAAAAGCTGGTGATTCCTGTTCCAAATAATTTACCTAACTAGAAGGCAAGAAATAAGAATGAAGAAAAAAAGATGAGAGCACTGGACATCATGAGAAGCAGTGGCTGAGGCTCACCTAAAACCTGAGCAAGTGTCAGTTGCGATCAAACTTTCCCGCTCAGACAGAACATTGTTAAGGTTGATAATTTATTACTAATTATAATTAATAATCAATAGTGACAGAGAGTTAAAAACTCAGATGACTTGCACAAAACATCGACCTTTTTAAGGATTTATCTGTACTATACAAAACAAATTTTTGCAAATGCACTCTTGCTGGCATTGCAGAAGATGTGCTCCTGGAACAGCAGTGACTAGGCAGCAGCTGCGAACGGGGAGATGTTTCAGTTATCTTCTGCACTAGTTAAGGGCTTTCCCCTACAGTGTTGTGTCCTTCAGTTAAAGAGAAAAGAAGATGGAGAACAGTGATAGGCATCAGCATCCTCTCCATCACCTCACAGCTATCATAAAGAAATTAGAACATACAAGGTCTGATCTTGATCTAATTTGAGCCAAGTGAAAAGTCTTCCTGACTTAAAAATTTGGGACTGTAGGACTGAGCCCTAAGCGAGCTGTGTGCTCAAAGGCAGCAGGCTTCTTTGATCCATGATTTAAACAGATGATTTGAGGGGTGAAGTGTTGGGTTTTAAACCCCCAGCCCTGAATGAGGGTTGGCATATGGATGATGTCCACAACGGGGCAAGAAAGACCCTCCTGACTGGTTTTCACCCAGGGTCTGGCCAGCCTTTGGTGGGAACTGATGAGGAGCTTGCCACCAGGTGCCCCTGCCTTTGACATGAACATCTTGTCCCACCTTCAGGTTAATCACATAAAAGCTGGCTCTGCTTATAGTAGTGTTGGGAAGCTTAACTACACAGTAGATGTACTGTTTGTTATTGGGTGGGCTCTCTGACTCTCTGCTACAAGTAGAGCTCCCAGCAACAGCAGGACAAGATCAAGATGGAAGGAGGATTATATATGTAATGATGCCTTTCTGTGGCAATTATTATAGTGATTTCTGTATGGTTGGAATTGGACTCATAACTTGGTTTCTGACTTAGCTCACTCTTCCTCCTGTTACACTATGCTCTATCAGTGAATATCTTGATTTGATTACTCCTCCTGTTGTGTATCACATTGTACCTTTTCTGCCTTCTTTGGAATGGGGTAGTAAAATGTGGCCTGTATGCCTCCTGCTAGTGGCTTTATGTTTCATGCTGGGGCAAGCAGTCAGCAGAAGAAGGGGGCAGGAGACATGCTAGCTACAGTGGGCCAGTGAATTCTGTTGCTAAGACACTGAGGGAGTGAGAGCAGGAAGGGTGAGGATATAAGAGGAAGAGAAGTCAAGTCTTCTACTAGGAGTGAGTAGGATCCCAGCCAACATCTGCAATGGTTATCCAATTTTTAATTTCTGATTTTACAGGCTAAACTAAAAGGATGGGGACAGAAAGTGTAAAAGCAGATGTTCATCTTGTTACTTTATTCTGCTTCGAATGACATAAGGAACACCACAAAAAAATCATTAAAGTATTTGGAATTTCTTAGGCAAGATGTGAGCCTACCCACAAGCATCAGCCATTATTTTTCTCTTCTTGTCTAAAAGAAGGACAGAAAATACTACATCCATACCTTTCAAAGTGGCCACAAAGTTCGATACTTAGGGTGTGTTACATGGATTTAGGAATACTTTCAACAATGTAATATAGATGTTGGGATGCTTTTAATGTTACATAAACAATAGTGGAGGAACAATTCCTGTCACCTTGGATGGTGATGTAGATTGTCCTCCTGCAGCCCAGGAAGGTTCATGGTGAGCAGATAGGCATTTGTAGCCTGGGGAGGACCCCATGCTGTAGCAGGTGCTTGTGTCCTGAAGGAAGCTTTGCACAGCTGGACTAGATAACCATTGTAGGTGTTAGGGAAATTACACAGGCCAGCCACCATAACAGGGTTTGAGTCTAGGTTTCTGCATAAGCTGAAAGATAGATTCCTTTGTGAAAGTACTTTCTAGTAATATGACTACAGCTTGGGCTGGGTGTCTCCAAAGAGGGATCCCGCACAAAGAAACACATGGGCCATTACACCCTGACAATCTAAGTGCCTCACCCCTCACACGATGGTTTGGACCAACAGTAATAATAAGGTCTGGGGTATTCTTGCTTTTTCATTGATTCAATTTGTTTGCTGTCTCATTACTAAGCAGCTGTTAATTGGTCACCTTCTTACAGAACGGCACATCTTCAGGTCAGTTTGGGCCGACTCTGTATTTAGCTGTTCGGCTGTCCCACATCACATCCCAGCTCACACACTGCGATCCACAGGCTGTCTTCTCTAGCTGTTCACGTTTAAGATGTTAGCTTTAACTTTTGACTAACTTTTTCTACAACGGTAGGTCCTTCCCAACTGAAAAGATTCCATCCTATCCTAAGTTGTCACCCGTGGAGTACTTTCAATTTTTTTTTTCTTAACCCTTCAATATACACTGTGTGTGAGCGCCCGGTAGCATCCCAGCCAACTGAAGGCTGAAGTGCCTGCGTCCGTTAACCTTGGCCCATCCCGAAGGCGGGACTCTAACCACACCTGAACCGGGTCCGGAACAGAACTGAGCACTTCATCCTCCACCCCTCCGCCACACCGGGCAG
>NW_008594778.1:2110-3448 GCF_000691845.1 Merops nubicus | reverse complement strand
TGTCGTATCTTGACCGCCTCTACAACAACAGGATCCCTGTCCAGAGAAGGGGGCATTGACAAGGCAGTTGGGAAACAGACACAAACCCTCAGCCTTTGGAGGCAACTCCTGTCAAGTGTAAAGGAGAGGCACCCCTTCAAGGAAGATGTTACATGTCACCCAGTTAAATGGACTACAATGAAGAGAGGTATCCAGTACCTGAGAGAATTTTCTGTGCTGGAGATGATTTATGATGACCAGAATGATGAGCAGTTGCCCAGAGATCCAGATGGAATCCAATGCACACCACCCACGTGGTGGAAGTTTCTGCGAGGTGCACCACCATCATATGCTAACTCCTTGGCAGTAGCATCCTGGAAGAATGGTCAGGGACAAACAGTGGATTAATTGGCTGACCAGGGAGATATGAAGGAAGCCTCTCCTCCTCCCTACAGGCCTATGTTTTGGCTGTAGAGGAACTGTCCTGGAAGGTCCAGAAAATTGAAGAAGATATTTCTTACTCTCCACCTGTACAGGCCCATTTCTCAACTATTAGTAGACACACCTCTGCCCAAAAGAGAGAATACAGAAAGTACACCCCAAGTGGTACCTTGTGGTTCTACTTACGTGACCACGGAAAAGACATGAGGAAGCGGGATGGAAAACCCATTTCAATTCTAACTTCATGACTATATGAGTTGCGGAGGAAAGCAATTGTGAATCGCGAGTCATGCAAGAAAAACATCGCTCCACTGTCTAGTGTGAGAGGGACAATTGGATTTCCTGGACTGTGTGGGTCCAATGGCCTGGCACATCAGACCCATAGAAGCACAAAGCTTTAGTAGACACTGGTGCATTAATGACATCCAGCTATAGTGGGGTCGAACCAATCTGTATCAGCGGGGTGACAGGGGATGGCCTGGCACATCAGACCCATAGAAGCACAAAGCTTTAGTAGACACTGGTGCATTAATGACATCCAGCTATAGTGGGGTCGAACCAATCTGTATCAGCGGGGTGACAGGGGAATCCCAACAGCTCACTGTATTGGAAGCTGAAGTGAGTCTGACTGGGAATGTTCAGCCTCGAAAAGACTGTGGGGGGACCTTATAACTGCCTTCCAATACCTGAAGGGAACCTACAGGAAGACTGGAGAGGAACTTTTCACAAGAGTGTGCAGGGACAGGACAAGGGGAAATTGTTTTAAACTGAAGGAGAGTAGGTTTAGACTGGATCTTAGGAAAAAGTTCTTCAGTATGAGAGTGGTGGGACACTGGAATGGATTATCCAGAAAGGTTGTGGATGTCCCTTCCCTGGAGGTGTTTAAGACCAGGTTGGATGAGGCCTTGAGCAACCTCA
>NW_008594778.1:0-1566 GCF_000691845.1 Merops nubicus | reverse complement strand
GGTGAGGGCCCAGGCACTCTTCAGCCTGGAGAAGAGAAGAGGCTGGGGGGATCTTATAACTGCCTTCCAACACCTCAAGGGAACCTACAGGAAGGCTGGAGAGGGACTTTTCACAAGAGTGTGCAGTGGACAAGACAAGGGGAAATGGGTTTAAACTGAAGGAGAGTATGTTTAGACTGGCTCTTAGGAAGAAGTTCTTCAGTACAGAGGTGGCAAGACATTGGAATAGATTGCCCAGAGAGGCTGTGGATGCCCCCTCCCTGGAGGTGTTCAAGGCCAGCTTGGATGAGGCCTTGAGCAACCTAATCTAGGTGAGAGGCACCCCTGCCCATGGCAGGGAGGTTGGATTGGATGATCTCTAGGGTCCACTCCAACCTAAACCATTCTATTATTCTATGATCATCATGTGGGCCAACACAGCAGAAGTCTTTGAGAAAGTGAAGGAAATCATTATAATCCTCCCGAACGCTCTTTTTGTCATAAAATGAAGTAAGGTTAAGGGACCTGCATGAGACAACCCTGTTTTGGGGGATAAAATGGCAAGATGGGTATCACCAGATCCCAATGGATATGATCAACAAAATAGCAGCTATATACCCGTAAAGTGCTGGGGTTTAAACCCCCAGCCCTGAATGAGGATTGGCACATGAATGGTGTACACAACCAGGCAAGAAAAACCCTCCTGACTGGTTTTCATCCAGGATCTGGCCAGCCTTGTGTGGGAACTGATTAGGAGATAACCACCAGGTGCCCCCACCTTCTACAATAACTTGGAGGCAGGGCAAGAACCTGTTAGACTCACTTCTGTGCCTAGGAAGATCATGGAACAGATACTCCTACAAGAAATGCTAAGGCACATGGAGGATAGGGAGGTGATTCAAGAGAGTCAGCATGGCTTTACCAGGGGTAAGTCCTGCCTGACCAATCTTAGCTTTCTACAATGAAGAAACTGCATTAGTGGACAAGGAAAGAGCTGTAGGCATCACCTATCTCGACTTTGATAAGGCCTTTGACACCATCCCCCATAACATCCTCCTTTCTAAGTTGGAGAGATATGGGTTCGATGGGTGGACTGTTCAGTGGATAAGAAACTGACTGGATGGTTGCACCCAGATGGCTTGATGTCTAGATAGGAAAATGTGACAAGTGGTGTCCCTCAAGGGACTGTACTGGGACCGGTGTTGTCTAATATCTTCATCAATGACATAGACAATGGTACTGAGTGCACCCTCAGCAAGTTTGCTGATGATACTAAGCTGGGTGGTGCAGTTGATATGCCAGAGGGATGGGAGGCCATCCAGATGGACTTGGACAGGCTGCAGAGGTGGGCTCAGGGGAACCTCATGAGGTTCAACAAGACCAAGTGCAGGGTCCTGCACCTGGGGAGGGGCAACCAACATTACCAATACAGGCTGGGAGAGGACGTTAGAAAGCAGTCCACTGGAAAAAGACTTGGGGGTACTAGTAAATTAAAAGCTGGACATGAGCCACCAATACGCAGCAGCAGCCCAGAAGGACAATTGAATCCTGGGCTTCATTAAAAGAAGCGTGGCCAGCAGATTGAGA
>NW_008594777.1:0-4723 GCF_000691845.1 Merops nubicus | reverse complement strand
GCAAACTTAGTGAGGGTGCCCTCGATCTTCTTGTCCAGAACTTTCATAAAGAGACTAAACAGAATAGGCCCCAACACCAAACCCTGGGGAACACCACTTATGACCAACTGGATTTAACTCCATCCATCACCACGCTTTAGGCCTGGCCATTCAGCCAATTTTTTACACAGTGAACAGTACTGCAAACTTAGTGAGGGTGCCCTCGATCTTCTTGTCCAGAACTTTCATAAAGAGACTAAACAGAATAGGCCCCAACACCAAACCCTGGGGAACACCACTTATGACCAACTGGATTTAACTCCATCCATCACCACGCTTTAGGCCTGGCCATTCAGCCAATTTTTTACACAGTGAACAGTACTCCCACCCAAGCCGTGAGCAGCCAGTTTCTCCAGGAGAATGTCACAGGAAACAGTGTCAGAAGCTTTTCTAAAGTCCAGGAAGAGAACATCTATAGCCTTTCCCTTATCCACTAGGAAGTTCACCTTGTCATAAGGAGGAAATCAGGTTAGTCAATCTGGATCTACCTTTCATAAACCCATGCTGACTGGGCCTGATCGCCTAGTTGTCCTCTAAGTGTCACATGATGGCGTTCAAGCTGATCTCTCTGCTATGTAACGTTCCCTGGCACTGAGGCCAGGCTGAGAGTCCTGTTTTTCCCTGGATCCTCCTTCTTTTTGTAGATGAGTGCCACATTTGCTAGCCACCAGTAAAATAGGACGATCCCAGTTAGCCAGGACTGCTGATAAATGGTTGAAAGTGGCTTGGTGAGCACTTCTGCCAGCTCCCTCAGTACCCTTGGGTGGAGCCCTTATGGTCCCACAGACTTGTGCATGTCTAAGTGATGTAGTAGGTCACTGACTATATTTCCTCTTGGATTATGGGGCTTCACTCTGCTGCCTGTCTTTGTCTTTCAGCTCATGGGGCTGCACACTCAGGAAATAACTGGGCTTGCTCTTACATTAAGTATCTCAGCCTTTTCCTCATCCTTGGTCACTACATTTCCTCCTTCATTCAACAGAGGATAGAGATTCTGCTTAGTCCTTCTTTTAGTGTTAATGTACTTATAGAAATATTTTTAATTGTCTTTTATGGTAGTAGCCAGATAAAGTTCTAGTTGGGCTTTGTCTTTTCTCCTTTTCTCCCTGCATAAACTCATGAGATATTTGTCGTTTTCTTGACTGACCTACCCCTTCTTCTACAGGCCATAGATTTTCCTTTTCTTTCTGAGTTCTAGCCAAAGCTCTCTGTTCAGGCAGGACAGTCTTCTTTCCCACCAGTCTGTCTTACAGCACACTGGGACAGCTTGCTGCTGCACCTTAAAGATTTCCCTCTCAAAGAATGTCCAGCCTTTCTGGACTCCTTTGCTCTTCAGGACTACTTCCCACAGGAGTCGTACAACTAGTCTCCTAAACAGGCCAAAGTCTGCCTTTGATCTTAGAGGTCCTTTCCAGCCACAGTGATTCTATGATTCTATAAAGAAACTTTACTTTGAGGGTGATGGAGCACTGGAACAGGCTGCCCAGAGAGGTTGTAGAATGTCTTTCTCTGCAGACTTTCAAAACCTGCCTGGATGCATTAATGTCTGTTCTAGGTGAACCTGCTTTGGCAGATGGATTGGATTTGATCATCTCCAGAGGTTCCTTCTAACCCCTACCACTCTGCAATTTGTAATTCTGTGAAACATCTTTCACCTGCTGATTGTCCAGGCTCCTGTCCAGGGAAGAGTTTGTCTCGGTGACAACATTGGTGGAAAAACTGAGTCAGGAGAGACCTATAGTGCTGTACATGATGTTTGTCCAGGCTGGGTCACTAGAGTGTAAGTGGCATGCTGGTTTTCACTCTCTTAGGCCAGCCAGAGGTCCACGCTCCCCAGGAGCTCTATGGAGGGAAGCAAGAGTGACTCAGTAAAATCTCAAGGGAGCAGAAAAAAATGCATATGGCTGGTACATGCATTTACAGGAAGAAAGAGGAAGAGCAGAATTTGAGTTTAGAAGAAGTTTTACCCAAAAAGGCAGCTGGTGAATGCAGATAAGGCATCTGCTCTCCTCTGTAGTTTATGACTTTGCATGGAGGAAGCACAGCTAAAAAAAAATAAATCCCAAAATAATATAAAATTTCGGCCACCTAAAAATGTATCAGAATGGAAACAGTTTCTCACTGTGATCAGACTCTACAGAGCAAAGCAAGAACTCTCCTCAGAAGATCAGAATCTTTGAAGGCTGCTTAAAACAGACTCTGTGAGGATGAAGCAATAAAAAGCTTACTGACCTCAAGCCACCCATACCAGCTTGCCATAATAATTCCTACACCTCAGCCCAGGCAGAATTTGACAATGGCTCCTACCCAGTCCCACTGCACAGAGGCAGTTGAAAATAGCTCCAGAAACCTCTGGTACCCAGCAACAAATTTCCTTCCAAAATGATCCTACTGCCCGCCCACACTGTGCCCCAAGGGAAATGACTTTATCCCCGTGCTGTATTCAGACATCCTGAGACAGATCACCCCCAAAGGGTCTAAAGTGAAGAACAAATAATCCAATTCAGGCATTGAGACCCCATGTTAGGTAGCCCAGAAATAGCACCAGCCCCCTTCTGAGCCCTGAGATGGGACAGGGTCCATAGCAGTACCTGCTCAGTGTCTCCTCTTCTCATCTCAGGGAATGCTTCATTGTAAAGGCAGGTTATTATACTGCAAAACTTATTTTAACTATAACTGGGAAAAGTAATCGAAGTAAATGCAACAGCTCAGGAGGAATCAGAGTCGAATTAGACATCTATATGAATTCTGTGCTTCAACTTGCTGTGATAGAAATAATAAGAACCTCTGTTTTCACACTCCAGGGCAGATGTCTAATTTCTGAACAAGGTGTTAGAAAGAAATTTACTCCCCCAGTAGTAGTCCACGACTGCCCAGGACACGGCATAGCCTTTAGTGGTGGCTAGGGGCTAGAACTGGCTGGAAGCCCACGGGCTTGTTCGGGAGCCACTGCAGCAGGAAGGAAGTGAGGTGAGTTGCAGTGCACCAGGCATAAAAGAAACAAACCAAACACTCCCTTTTCTCTTTGCATTTCTTTGCTTAATCTTAGTCCTTGACAATCAGTGAGTTTCTGTACTGGATTTCAGGGATCTTCTTGCTTTGTCTTGTTTGTTTCTGTGCAGAGATGGATCACTACCACCCCTTGCCTCCTCTGCCCCCACACAAGCTGAGCCATTAAGCTAGGATGGCCTTAGCCCCAGCTGATTAATAAACTGGCTTGAGACTGCTGATCTCTTTGGACCATTAAACCTTTCCCCAGTGACTAGTCATTAATCCCTAAAAGAGCTAGCCTAGATGAGGTTGTTGTTAGCCCCATCAATCCTTTTTAAGGCCTCTGTTTGCACATAAAGGAGCAGGGAAGGGGGGGAAAGATCTGCATTTGTCAGGCAGTGCCATCTGTTCCCCTGGGTCACAGACAGCTACAGCAGCCCCTGCATGCCACAGCTTACCATGTCCACCAGGTGAGGGCTGTCACTGTGCAGCACAGATCCACCAAAGAGCAGGATGGTACCACACCAGACATCTGAGGTATTGAACAAGACCAGGAGAAAAAGCTGACATTTGTTTTCTTAATTGCAATGCCTTTGGCTGGGGCCAGAAGGCACCTTAACATACGGTTACCAAAGGAATACCTGTCCTATCAATTTGAGCAGAGATGCTTTCAAACAAACAGGTTTAGGACATGAATTACCCAGAGCATTATTACCTATAGGCCTGAGCAAATTGCCCTGTTTTCTCAGCTTCTGTTTCTAATCCCAATGTATTCATTATTAAAACAGTCCACATCTTCAGCCAGAAAACTGGATTTGCTTTAATGATGACTCTGGAAAGTGGCATTTTGGCCACACTGGCCATAGCCCCTGGCTCTTTCAGCCTCTTCTCCCACTGTCAGCATACTAACCCTGATAATCTTTCCTTAGCTCTCCTAGAACTTTTTGACATCCTTAAATCTTGTTACCATGGGTCATGCTTAGGGGCTTGGAAGGTGGATGGTGGTAACAGGGATCTCGAACCTCACACTGTAGCCTCCAAAGTTCACCCTCAATGCAGTGTAGAAATTGTGTCTGCAAAACCTTAGTCAAACGTTTCTGGATTTGCACCTAAAAACTCACAGCGTTTTTTCCCTTTCCCTGTTTCTGGAAAGCTACAGCTTTTGAACCCTGGTTTCTATGGCCATGTGAGGTTTTGAATGCAAAGCTTAAGCTCGAACAAAGCTGCGTTTGCAGCTCCACACAGACCAAACTGTGCCCTAATCTGGTCTGCATTACTAGAAATTGCACAGCAATTAATGCTCTGCTGGAGCAGTCATAGAAGGGAAGGGAGTGAGGGATGATGCTGGTACACAACTTAGGCTATGGACAGCAGATATCTTCTGCAGCTAATTGTGTCAAGGATGGCTGCTACTGAAGCCCAGTGCTCAGGCAACCTCAGAGGAGGTAACTTGAAAGCTTAAATTGGTAGCTTGACTTAACCATACTAATGCTCCCACAGAATGTCCAGACAATAAGAGGGCCTAAATCCCTGGCAGTAGCACACCTTGGAAGAGAACATCTTCATCCTCAGCTAAAGAGCTGGTCAGTGCTGTGCTCCTCATTAGTCTTCCCGTGTGTCTGTGTTGCTTCGTTTCCCTGTGCCTTAGCTGCCAGCTATAATATAAATGGGTTAAAAACTGGCTGGATGGCCG
>NW_008594776.1:0-4741 GCF_000691845.1 Merops nubicus | reverse complement strand
TCTGCCTCGCCGTCCTGTCTCCCATCCTCCCCCCCCGCCTTTAGTTTGCAAAGTCACAGTATGAAATGTTATGAAATCGCCTCTTGGGAAGGAGAGAAACAGAAAGCAAGGCGTTTGTTTAGAAAAATCTGCGGCGGCCTCTCAGATGTGCCTAAAAAGCTGCCTTTGACCCCCCTGTTGCATTTCCAGGGAAGAGGCAAATCTGGGCTTAAAATCATGAGTCAGAAACAACAAAAACAAACCCGGCCCGGGTTAGTTTTTTCCACTGACTTCAGTAGGCGCAGGATCGGTGCGAAGGGACGCTGGGGCCAGGCAGATGAGGCTGAGCAAGAAACGCTGTGCTGGTCCAACATCTCTGTCTGGGGCTAAATTTGTACCTGTGCCAGTGAAAGTGTCAGCAGGTATGGGTATGGGATCAGGCCCTCGTTCGATCTGGGGATGCTTATTGATTCCTGTCCTGAGGTTTTAAATGCTTTAAAAATTATTATTTGCCGTATTGTTTCAAAGGTTTAAAGGATAAGTGCTTTAAGAGCAAACACAGGCTTCTTCCTGCAGCCCTCAGGGGAGAGGGGGGGTTACAGTTAAAAAATTGCTGTAAAAAAAAATGTTAGGGGAAACCTCTGTCTACATATACGTGGAGAGGCAGAACCTGAGGTTCTGTTATTTTCTCCTAACCATAGGATTGCAGTTTCTCCTAACCATAGGATTGCAATTGCTGCCCCGTGAAACAAATCATCAAGGCATTAAAATATTCAGAGGGTGTCTAGCAATTTTACAGAAGAATGGATTATTACATTGTTCCAGTAAGAAAAGACTTCATCTCCGAGCATTCAATTTTGACTGGCAAAACAGATCAAAGATCTCCTGGGATGCATTTCAGTTCCAATTTCCAAGCCCCCTCAGTTCTGACTGAGTCAATATTGGGAGAGGAAGTAGAGGTTAACTGGTTAGTTATTATTGTGAAGGAAGAAGTCGGAATGAGAAGTGATTCTTACAAATCCCACCCCAAAAGGAGAAAAAAAAAAAAAATAGCAGTCAAAAGTCCTTATGATACTTTTCAGACATCCCTGTTTGCAGCACTGGGAGGATTTCAATCTGCTGCCCGATGAGACAAAAATAAGCCTAGCAGAAACATTAAGTTTTCAAAACAAGGCTGGAAAAGCTCATAAAAATAATGTCGCTCAGACGCGTTTTAAGAGAAACAGAATTACATCGACAAAATTATATGTTTTCCAGGTTTGGTTGGGGTGTTTTATTTTCCAAGGGGAGCAATTGCTCCTGCAGCAAAGCTGACTGGTGCCATCTAGTGCCCTGTGCGCTCCCAGCTCCCGCCCGGGCAGGGGCTGCCACCCGCCGGACAGTGGGAACGGGGTTAGTAGCTGCTCGTTATAAAAAGAAAAAAAAAATCCTTGCCAGCTAGCAGGAAGGTGGCAGAGGAAACTCTGGATGCCACTGAACTTACTTAAGGAGCCTAATTGGAAACAACCGAGCGCTTATTAAAGTCGCTGACATTTCCATATGGAGTTCTCTCTGGTTGGGTCATGAAATCACATGTGAAAATCTTTCCGAGCTGTGGCGTTAATCTGCCCTTGAATTTCTGCCTAATTTAGGATGTATTGTAAAGCTATGCTTTTTTTTTTTTTTTCTTTTTGCTTCTTTTTTTTCTTTTTTTTTGAAGGGAGAAATTTTCAGTGCCTGATGGTAGCAGCCTAATATTTATTTGTAGGAAAGGTGTTTGCATTTGGGTTTTTTTTTTTTTGTAAACAGTGTTGTTGCCCTTGTTACAAGTACAGGTGGTAAAACTTAGTGAGGCAGTCCTGTGTTGTAGGAGTAGGGGTGAGTGTCCTCTCAATTTATGTGAATACTCCATTGAAAAGAAAATCTTGTTACAAAGTCTATAGGTGAGTAAACTGAAGCTCTAACCAGTAAATGCATTTCTCAGTGTGCAGCTTATGTACCTTCATGTATTTATGGCATTGAGGTTGAAGAACTATTTCACACCTGTTTTAGTCCATGGGCTGTAGTATTTGGGCAACGAACTCTGCACAAAGAGCTTTTACTCGTTCAGTTGCAGCCTGAAATGTTGTTTTCAGGTTTCTGAGAACTTTGTAAAACCTAAATTTGGTGGAAAGTTGCCTGCATGCTCATAACCTCTTGCTCCGTTTTATAGTAGCTTGGGAGTCTATAAACAGGAGCCCTGTACACCGAGTGCCTGTATTCTTTTCTAGATCTATTTTTAAACCATTCTTCTGTTTGGCAAAAAGTGACACTTGGTTTCCATGTTTACAGCAGGCATTGGCAAACCTCAGGAGTTCACAGTTTGCACTTTGGTTAGATGAGTATCCAAAAGTCAGCATCTGACCAGTGAACTCCTTCAGACTGCAAATTTAGACTGCAAATGTAGTCTCTGGCACTTATGTTTTTTTAAATCTATGCTGGATCATGTGTGTTCCCAGTGCTGTAGGACGCTGGCAGCCAAAAGACACACACCCCTAAATCAGAGCGTGTAGTCTTCAGGGCTGCTTTAAAACCCCAGTAATCTCAGTGGAACTTCACATCCAAAACACAGGGAGGGCTCAGGGAGAGGAGAGAAATTTTGGGCTCTATTGTTTTCTTCCTCCTCTTTCTCTCAGTCAGCGTGCTGCCTTTGGGCTGCATGCTGTTTGGTTACCCATGAGGAATATGGGACCCCTGTTTATGGAGGGGAAAGCTTGGGACAAGCATGCTACAGGACAGTGGGTCCTGAAGAATGTGTCCTCTAGGACTGGGCACTCTCTGAAATGGGTCTCAGTAAATCTGTTTGGCTAAATATAGGAGTTAGGGGATGGCCAAGGTACCCCAACCTGCGTATGTGTCTTGTCCTATCCAGGCAGGATGCCAAAGCAGTCCCTTACTGCCAAAATGAGCTGTGCCCACCCTCTGCCCAGGAGGACAGCAATGAGGAGGGGCAGGTCGGTGCCAGCCGGTGATTTACAGCCCCAGCGTGGGGTGGGGATGATGGGACACCTCCTCTGAGCCCGGCCAGGCCAGGGACCCAGCTCAGCTGCTGGGGACTCTTGGCAATCGCCACACCGTGCCATCGGGCCGGTACCTCGGTGCAGGACTCTGGTGCCAGGGCATGGAGTCTCTCTGTTGTTCTCTGGAGTATCTCTCTCGACTACAGTCTGGACAGGGTTCCTGCGTTTCCTTGAAAACTTAAAGTGCCAAATTGCTTAGGGTCGTTTGAAACGCTGAGGAAGGCTTGACTCCTCGCTTCCCAAGGGCACGGGCTGCCTCTGCCTCGCAGTCAGAGCTTGGCTCCGGAGAGGGCAGGGGAGTCCTCTTCAGTGGAAGACGTTGGAGGCAGTTTTAGTGTGCTTTCCCTCCCCTCCTCTGCGTTTTCTTTTGCAAAGACCAAAACAATGTGGAGACTTGAGCCGGGCCAGCTTTCAAGGGCAATCCTTTTAAACCCTCTTTTGAAGTACAAACTATAAAGTTCCCTGCAGCGCTCGAGAAATATGCAGTTTTCCTGGTTCCAAATGCTGATAATAAACCCGTCCAGATAATGTATTGCATTTCCTAGAAACATTTGTTTGCTGGCAGGAAATTGGATCAGATTGAAAGTTAGCAGAGACCGCTCAATAAAGTGAGTGCAATCCGTGCACAGAAGAGTACGATGGAAAATACAACAGGGCTTGCACTGGAAATGCTGCTTTTGATCTGTGCTGACAAAGTGCACGAGGACTTCTCTCCGTCTCCTCTTGGGTTATTATTAACCCAGCCACGTTTTGGCCTAGACGCCAACAAGAAGCTACTAAATTAATAAAACTCTGCTGTGACAGCTAAAGGACGCTTAGTGCCCCTTGACTGCATGTCATCAGGAAAGCTGAGCTGGGCACTTGCACACCCCTAGCCAAAACCATCCTCTTCACCGTGGTTGTGCCATCCATGACTGTGCTTGAAGGGGGGCCCTCACCACCTTATTTTCTTGCTTGTCCCTCTGGTGTCTGTTCAGCAGAAGCCAGGCATCCTTCGGGATGGTGGAGAGGCAGCTGGCAGTGTGCCCTGGCAGGCACAGGGGATGTTCCCTTGGGGCCAGGACCCTGCAGGGTGCTGGGACTGGGGAGGAAGTGGGGGCCAGCTTCCCCTGGGCGGGCAGTTTCGGAGCACTGTGTGGGATAAGGCTGTGGGGAAGGGAGACTTGGCACAGCCGCTCCTTCAGGGCGATGTGAGGATGTCGGTGCTGCAGGCTTTGGAGGGGTAGGAGACCGGGGCCCAGGGAGGGGGGCAGTGATAGGTGTTTTCCCTCAGACTATGCATTTGGGGGTGGGAGAGCAGTAAAGGCTGTGGGGTACCCCCCACACAAAGAGGGGTAGGGGAGCAATGAGTCCACCTGTGCACAGGGTGGGAGGATGATGGATGAAAAGGGATTCCCTATAAATGGGAGAGTGGATGGATGGATGGATGGATGGATGGATGGATGGATCATTGGTTGGTTGGATGGAGGGGTTTCCCAGTGCATGGCAGAAAGATGGATTTGGCTTGGGAGGGAAATGTCCCTGGTTCTCCTTTCTGTTCAGGGACAGGGGAGCTTTGAGAGTCTCCCCTTTGCATGGGGTGGAGCTGAGAGGGTTCCCCCACACTCAGGTGCAACCTCCCTGTGCTCACCGAGCCAGCTGTAGGGAGAGCAGAGCCAGCCCTGGGCTCCCTTCCAGGAATGGGTTTTCTCGGGGAGGTGCCGGCAGGGAAGGGCCGTTCCCTG
>NW_008594775.1:0-579 GCF_000691845.1 Merops nubicus | reverse complement strand
TGGAGTGATTTGGACTGAGAAAAACAAACCAGAGGCTTTACTTCAAATATTAAAGATGCACAAGATAACAGGGGATCACATTTGCCAAATCCTTAGAGGAATAAGCATTGAAAAAGATTTCAAAGACAACTGGCATATGTTGAGAAAATGCTTCTGTCCTTTTAAGTGAGAGGAGGAAATCAGCTACAGCTCAGTTGTTCCCATCATCTGAAACAGACTCTGAGAGGTGGCCAGAATACTTCATGTGTGTGTATCTAGTGGTGAAATGAATGAACAGCAGAGAAATACTTTTTCTCTGATTCAGCATTTCATAAACAGCTTTCTGTGTTTCCCATCTTACTAGTGAACATCCATAATAAAACCAGAGTTGTGAGATTTCTAACACAAGAATGTTTGGGTTTTTTCTACTGCCTTTTAAATTTTGGTTTTAGGGGATTTTATGTTTCAGATAATTAAGTTTTTCTTCTAGCTTCATTTTATATGTATTCTTGGTTTAAAAAAATTACACTTTTGGTTTATGTCTATTAAAATAATGAAAAAGTTGGGGGGGAAACACCACAACAAACGATTGATAGCATT
>NW_008594774.1:1685-3326 GCF_000691845.1 Merops nubicus | reverse complement strand
GCCGCCCGGCCCCTCGACGGGCACCCTCCGTTGTGCCGCTGCCGCCGCCACTCCTCGTCCTCCCCGCCGACCCAACGCCCGCCCGTTTCGGGAGACTCATCCTCCCCCCTGCTTCTTTTCCCTGGACTGGATTTGCAGCTCGGCGAGGTGCAAGAACTCCCCGGTTCCGAGCAGAGAGGAGACGCGCTCTTGTGCCGGGCGCCCCGCAGGTTTTGGGGGAAAAAAGAAACCGCAGGTGGAATAGAGAGATAAAGGAAAAAAGAAAAGTAATACTTTATTCGTGCCTGCTCTGCTTCATCAGCCCAACTATGGTGTCGACAACCATTTCGGCGCCGTTCTACCCCAATTTTGTTCAAAATACACGTTTGTAGAAGAAGGAACGGGAGATGCTCTAATGCCCACATGAGGTGTTACCGACAGTACCCTCTCCTCCAGCGCCACATCACGTTGTTGGAGGGAATCTATTCAGCTTCCACCAATAAAACAAGTGCGCTTCTCGTTACCCCGGCTGACATGTGGATAGAAACCATTTGAACGGAATTTAGCAGGTTATTGTTATCATCAGCGTCATTATCATTAACTTTCCGACGCAATAATCTGCCCGTATTTTTAGAGTAAAATTTAACTTATTGAAAAGAAACGGCACGATTTGGTTGATTTCATACAAGTTTCCTCCCACAACACAGCTGAACTGTGGATAAAAACACCTTTGATTCGAAAATCGTGGGGATGGGTAAATCGTCTTCGTTTCAGGTGGACCGGGTCAAACTGCCAGCGCCATTCCGGAGCTTTCCAGAGCCACGGTTTACTTTGCATCTTTACAATTCACTTTAAAAATCAAATCAAAACAAAACAAACAGCTTTTCCTTGGGCACGTCTTTAAAAGCGCATTTAAAAATCTATCTGAAGCCGAACAAACGCTAGAAATAAAACATCAGAAGTGGGCTACTCGTTCTCCTCATTCGTGTTCAGCACAGCTGCCCCAACCACAGCCGGCATGTCTGAGAGGGAGAGCGGGGATGAGGCAGCCAGATGTGTATATATAAATATATATATCTACACAAACACGCGCACAGAGGCACACACACACACGCAGAAGTATAAATACGACCATTTTAGAATCTTAAAGAATTACAGATAAGGCGATTCTGGGATGCGAATAAGCGTTGAAAGGCTTAAGCTTCTGTTAATCGAGATTAACGTTTCTCAGAAGAACGTCGGGTGTCCCAGCGCCTGCACTGAATTTGTAGATGAAAGTGGTTGAATGAAACCGAACCCCGAGGAGATTTTTATCGCGTATCGGGCTGCAGACTGCGTTTTAACACCCATCCCGCAGCTCCCGTTCCATCTGAAGGAATATTTCGTTGTGTCACGGAGACAGCGGCACTCATGTGCTGGGACTGGTTAACTGAGAACGTCGGGTGTCCCAGCGCCTGCACTGAATTTGTAGATGAAAGTGGTTGAATGAAACCGAACCCCGAGGAGATTTTTATCGCGTATCGGGCTGCAGACTGCGTTTTAACACCCATCCCGCAGCTCCCGTTCCATCTGAAGGAATATTTCGTTGTGTCACGGAGACAGCGGCACTCATGTGCTGGGACTGGTTAACTGGAGGAGGTGTTCCCGGGGGGTTCGGCAGCG
>NW_008594774.1:1154-1618 GCF_000691845.1 Merops nubicus | reverse complement strand
GAGAACCCTTTCAGTCATTAGGCATTTAAACTGAGACGAACAGTTACAAACCGTACGGACTGAGGAGAATTCAGAGCTGGGTTTTCTCATTTCAGCTGCGTTTGTGCTAAATACTCCGCGGCGCGCCTTTCTCTTTCGGGGTTCATTTTCAACCCTTCAACCCCGGCATCCGCCGCAGGCGTCTCGCCAACATCGCTCCCACTACTACATTTATTATTTTCTTCCCTTTGGAAAAAAAATAAAGGACAAACGCCCACCGAGGTAAAGAGGAACATCGACTGTCCGCCTGCACGGCTGGGGCTGCACGGAGCGAAAAAGGGCTGAGCATCCCCTCCCTCGGGGTGCGCCGCTGCCCAGGGGCGGGAGAGGCAACCAACCTGCCTGCAAACGGCTCTTCGGACAGGTATCTTCTCAGGAAGGAGAGAGGGAGAGGGAAGAGAGGAGCCGCCAGCACTCGCCCACGG
>NW_008594774.1:936-1137 GCF_000691845.1 Merops nubicus | reverse complement strand
GATGCGGGAGCCGCCGGCAGATGCCCCCAGCTCGCCCCCGGCACCGGCTGTTCGCACTTTGCCTCTCCGCTCACACGTAATCCAATATCGCCAGGAAGCTGGGATTGGCAATGTCTTTATTTCTCACTCAGGAGGACCACGACAACATATACTCTTTTTTTTTTCTTTTTTTTTTCTTTTTTTTTTTTTTTTTTTTTTTTT
>NW_008594774.1:591-897 GCF_000691845.1 Merops nubicus | reverse complement strand
ACCCCCTGCCGGGGCTGGAGGGACGGCAGAGGCCTTCGGGGGGAACTGGGGCAGCCGTCCATAATAAAGCAATTAGCCGGGAACGGAGCTGGGAGTTGCTAGATCCTGCAGGATCTCTCCCGGGGCGAGCTGAAGGGGTGCCAGGGCAGTCGCGGGGAGCCAGACGCCCGCAGCCCACCGCACAGAGCCGGGGACGAGCTCGGGAAATGCCCCTCGGAGCTGGTGGGGAGCGCTTGTGAGCGAGGCGTGTGGAGAGGGCTCAGCCCCGGAGCGCAGATCCGTCGCAGCCCGGGCTAGAGCAGTGTC
>NW_008594774.1:0-483 GCF_000691845.1 Merops nubicus | reverse complement strand
GTCTCAGGAGAGTTACAGAGAGAGGGAGAGAGAGAGAGAGAGGCACTTTCTGCCATCCAAATCCCTTAAACCATCCTCATTCCAACACGAGAACCCACTGTAACAACTTCCAACCACTGAGACATGACAGGCAGGAGCACAGACTTTTTAGCAGCAGCACACCCTCTGCACAGGGAGCAGCATTAGCGACAGGGGAATACTAGACACAACAATACAAACAAACAAACAAACAAACAGACAAAGCCCCCCCAAGCCCAAGGGACTGGATTCCAACTCAGATTCAAGCCACAGCTGACACCAAAAAGGGTGGGGAGTTACGACCAGGGGGGGCCAGAAAGGAATAACCAAGGAAGAGAACTCCAACAGTGTAAACGGGATTCAGCCATGATCCTTTTCTCATCTCGCAGTGTGTTACTCTCAGTGTATTACCCTCAGATTTTCCTCATCCTTACCAGTGGGAGTTACCTGTAAGTGATCCAGATT
>NW_008594773.1:0-33495 GCF_000691845.1 Merops nubicus | reverse complement strand
TCTGGGGGACTCGGCTTGGGGCTTTTCATGCGCGGGAGGGGTGAGCACTCTGATGTCAGGAGCCGCTGATTTGTGTTGTTTCAAAAGACGTTTCCCTTCTTGGGGAAATAGATACGGTCCTTGATCTTCAAGCAGTATGGTAGTGTCAGTGCTGATCCTCCCTGATGTCTGAGCGGTGGAAACACTCCTAGGTGTAACTGGGAGAGTAAGCAGCGACTCATTCAGTGTTTCTGCGATCCATTCAGTGTTTCTGCCTGTGGCCGAGACGAGATTAAAGAAAGAACTGAAGATCTAAAAAGTGGGTATGCTTATAAGCACAGGCAATTAGCGTTTTCTGGGTTTGTGGGATTTTTTACATGTTTTCGGTAACCTGGTAGTTTCTTTATGCACACATGCTGCTTGTTCTTTCGGTGTTGCCCCAATAACAGTTTTAAACACCTGTCATAACACCTGTGTACGTATTGTGATAGCCATGTCCTCTTGCATTGTTTTTTTTCAGTCCTTCGAGTTATAATATTGTTTAGGAAAACAATGTTTATGTATTTACGTACACTTAGTGCATTATGCAATGGTTCTTATGGAAAGAATGCAGTTTAGTTAGAATATATGGGGAGGGCTAGTTTGTTAGCATAGACACTGTGATAAACTGTTAAATCTGATGGACTGATATCACTCGCAATGTATAAGTGGCCATTCCTCTGGTTACCTGTTATTTAATGGCATTTCAGTTTTAAATTTAAACTAAAATCCTGAAAGTCTGCTTGACAGTTGATGACTGAAGGGACTTTTAGGTGCTAATGGTACGCTGCCAACTATGTTCAGGGAACACAGTTGCACAGCACAACCAACACTGACAAAGACTGAAAGAAATGCAATGGATGCTCTGTAAGAGAAAGCTTCACCATACTTTGGAACCTTCACCATACTACAGGGCTCTCTGCTAGGCAGACCTGTGTGTTTAGAGAACTTCTCCAAAGTTGCTTTTTGGGTTGCACTTTCACTGAAAGTTGTCAAGTGTAAAATGGTAACATAATGATTTAGATTTTACACTGGTTGCACTGTGGTGATGCTTCACACTTGGTTCTCTCCTCCTTGGAAAAAAAAACGTTATTTAGGATATGATTTCTTTTGATCTTCATGATGCAAAACTTAGTTAATGAAAAGGAGCTCTGAAGTTGTTGGCAGGTGCTAAGGAGGAATGACATTGGTTATGGTTTAATAGTTACTCAAGAGTTATCTCAGTTAAGAACTGTTACTTGGCACGCCTCTTGAGCCACCCTTATCTGAGAGAAAGTGTAAACAGAGTGGCACAGAGGCAAGTAGCCAGGGTAATGGATGGAGAGTACACTTAACAAGCTTGAGATTTTTTTTATTTCTTTACTCCTTTGAAATTCTGTAAAATAACTTCTTACATTAGCTCTAATTAACTTCTAGAGTAAAAATGGTTACTTGTCCTCATTCGACAAAGCATTTCTAAGGATTTGAATAGTTTTACAAAGTTAGTATTAACCAGAAGTTCTGACCAGTTGTTGGGTTGATGGGGGGAAATGGCAGTATGGTGGCTGAAGGAGTGGTGAATGCAGTGGATTTAGCATAATGTAGATTTTCTTTGTCCACCCTTCTCAAGAATCATTCATTTCTAGCAAAGTGAGGAAAACAATGTGGTAAAGTAGTAGCCCCTCAATTCTTCAAATAGCTTAACATTGATCTTAAAAACACCACCCAAAAACCAGATTTTTCTACCCTTAACATTTTTTTAATTAAAAAATGCTGAATGGTGATATGGTTTTGTGGATTATCATATGTCGAGAGTGTTAAGAGAGCGAAGCAAGAAAGTACAGGCTCCTTGGACATATCAGATAATTTCTGATAAACCCTTTGGATTGACAGCTTTATTTTGGTGTACCACTTAATGTATTGATATTAAATTTCATATTTGCAATTCTGTAGTATATTCACATGAGCACTTTGAAATCATTTTTCTGTAAAGGATTCCTTATGCACTTAATTTATGAAAGGGGTCAACTAAGCCAGAGATGATACCTCCAAGACAGTGATTGCTCAGCTTGGGACTCGTAGTCACAGGTCGTTCATACCTGTGACGGTGGGATAGAAGTGATACTCAGCTGCCTGCAGCGACTCTTTGGATGGTGGTCAGTGATGGTTAGAGACCTCTCTGCTGGAAGGGCTCAAATGCTGAGTTGTATGTCAAAACCTGTTTGCAGACGTGAGTATTTACGTGGGCTTTGGAATTAAAAGCTTGAGTTTTGCCAGTTTATTATGTTAATTTGTGACTTGTGGAATACGATTTAAAGTCTCAGGTCAAAATGTTCAAGCATTTAAAGAATTTGAGGTGAAAAAACAGTGATAAAATTTCACTGACATTACTGAAAATTCTCTTATTTAGTGTCTAAACATGTTTGAAGGTACAAAAGACTTCACATTGTAAATGAATGCAATATATCCACAGAAATTCTGCACAGGTGTTCAGTACAAAAAGGCTGGTCAGATGGTAATATTTGTGTTATGTTGAGCACTAACATTCCTAAGATGCCTAGACTTATGCTTATGGATGTACCTAATTCTTGCATGACTCAGAGTTCAAAACTAGATACTCTTGGAAGGCACCTGAAGTTCTTGATTCTGTTGGTGTTCTTACAGCACGCGTGCTACGTGCTAACAGGCACTGTTTATACCGGCACTCGCTGGTATGTTTTGTTCTAGGTACTGTGTTTGTGACATAACTAACAAACCAAGTAAGTCCAAATTCTGGGTTTAAGGAAAAGTGCCAGAAAGCTCAAAGTACCTAACTTAGCCAGTAACTGAGTTTGGTGGTGGTTTAAATTGAAGTACGTTTTATAGAAGAGAATATCAGAAGGGTTAAAAATTGCACTTTGATGTTCTTTGATTAAAGCTTTGTAATGTGAATTGGTTAAATGCATTCTGTTAGATTGAGTGAGAGGCTTTGGTAGCAGGCAGCTATAAAAGTCTAGCCTTCATACTGTCATCAGTCTTAAGAAACAGGATTTATGCAATTTTTCCAAGCAGTTGTTGATCCCACTGACCAATCTACTTTGAACTTTTCAGGGAGAGTGTTGGCAAGTACATTGAGTCCCCCATGACATTCATGAATGTCACAGAGGAGAGACCTGGCAATTGCTGGGGTGCAAGAAAAAGCTTCATCATGAGATGGTGCTTTTTACAGTGTTATCGCAGTATCCTATAGATAAAGTTTGGAGCAGTAACTTGGGGCTTTTTAATGGAAAATGCTGGGTAACTCCAGGCATGGATGCTGAAATCTTTTTGCTGGGGCCTTGCATTTTATTGTAAAGATATAAAAGCCTCTGAATAATCTTGCATTGTGCAAATGAAAGTTTATATTATCATCTTGACTACTTAAAAAGTTGCTCTTTTGGGGGGAGGGGAAGAATAGAAGTGTTACTGTTCCTCTGCTGCAGCTCAAGGGCACACATTTGACAGGAAGTAGCCCTGGTATTGCTTCTTATGAAAACTGAAATTTGATCAAAGTGAAAATTCATGTTTGTATGCTTGTGAAATCTAGCATACGAATACTCCTTTACTCTTATATTTTTTCAGACTTTTTCACTCTAAATTGGGATACTTTGGTGTATCTAATTCTGTTTTGATGGATACAGACTTTCAATTTTTAATTTCTTTTTAATATTTGAACTTTTGTTCAAGTTGACTTTTTTTGAACTAGCTGTCTCTCAATTGCACTTTCTAGGATGAGGAATCCCCACCCCAACTTTAATATTTGTAACTGCTGCATTTGCTCTTGTCCCCCCAGTTGCAACACTCCTGAATTAAGTACTTTGTATTCCCACAACAGGAAGAAGTGTTCTCACTTTCACTATGCAGCAGGTTAGTGTCACTTCTTTTGTAGAACTGCTGCTGTGTAGGTGATTTCCTGTGGTTGCCACAATAGTAGTGGCACAACTGTTTATTTTACTATACATCTCTAACGTTCTTGCCTATCTGCTAGTGATTGTTTTGTTGGCTTGATGCTCTATTACCTGTCAGGCTGCTAACAGACTGTATGTAGGCATGATTTCAAAATGATACCTGCTTTGAACTCTCTTGCTTACTTGGCACTTCAGCTTCTTTAAGCGACAAACAAGCTTGCTATGGCCATTGTGCCATTATCCAATATGCTGGGCAGTAATACTGGGGGAAGGTGTTCCTGTGTATCTGTCATGCTTTGAGCTGTGATGTGAAACTCTTGAAATAATGCCAGTGTAAAACAGATCAGGGAAGTAATCCTATTTTTACTGCAACCACTGGGATAGGAATTAAGTCTAGATCAAAATCACAGCTCAGATTAACAGACAGTTTTTGATGCCATGTGGGAAGATGGTATCATGTAAAGGAACGGCTCAAACTAGTATTACAGAGGCAGGTGTGCAAGTCAGCATTAGCACTGAACATTTATTATGAAATCACAATCTAAGAATACAGGCAAGTGCCATCTTGTGTCATCGAATTTCATGGAACTGCTACCAGAATGGAAGAGTCTCAGTCCTGACTCTGTGTTCCTGCTGCTTGTTTGCTTCCATTAGTACTCGCTGGACATCTGCCTGGTCTGCTTTAACTCAGTAGCTGGTCAACTGTCTGAGAGGAGTTAGGGGCTTGCAAAACAGAAGTCGAACCTGATGGACGCTGATGCCAGCACAAGGACAAGGGTGGTGCTGTGCAACAGAAGCAGGATGGATAATAGCCGAAATAATCCATTGGATTGGTCTAGCTGCCTATGGCACTGTCAGCTGCCAGGAATGGAACACAGCCCTAAGTGTACCATTTGGCTTTCTCCTGAACTAAACAGTTTAACAGAAGAGGAAAAAATGGTCGGTGTGTGTATCTGTCACTGGAAGTTGTTGTGTGCATATATGACATTAACTGTCTTTAGATTGGAATAAGAGTAAGCACAGGGGGTTTGTTTTGTTTGTGTTGGACTTTTCGTTTCAAGAATGTAGTGTTAAATCAGCTTTTCTTCCATGTCCTCTCACAGTCTATTTCAACTCATCAGCTTTACTCTCAGAAAGAAGTAATTGCGTACTGCTCTTGTGATGTGTTTTTGGAAGGATAGCTTATGTTTGACTCTTGAGAGATTCTTTTACTTGGGAAAACAGTACGAGAGAAGTTAGAGTAATGACACCCAGAGGCTTAATTTAAAAGGCAGGGGGAGAAAGTTGTACGCATCTAACAGTAGATGCAGTACTAGTTCACTGATCTCTTGTGAACCTACAGTTGTAAGGACGTATGGAGCATAATTTTCTGACAGGCAAAACTGTATCTGCTGCACAGACTAATCCATGGATTCTGTGGGGTGCGAGCAATGCTTTGTTTGAATTCATTGCACTTCGAACAAAAAAGTATAGCAGAGCATGCAAGTAGATACACATATCTTTGGTAGTGTTGATAAAAACCTGTGATTATGTTTTTGGTGTTCCTTGTGTCTAGATACTGTTATGTGGAAGCAGTTCAATTTTTAAGTGTTCCAGGAACTATTGTAATTTTTGTCAATATTTTTAGGCATATCTTGAGCTTTCTTATTGTATATGGTAGCGGTTTACTTTTTTTGTGTAGCTGATAGCAAGCTGAGAAATTTAAATTGTGGTAGTCTTTCTACACTGTAGGCACTAAGAGTTTCCTAAGTTGGAACTTGTGTAAACCAAAAATGTGGAGTACAGATGCTGTCATTCCAACTGTCTTGGTTCTTTCCTTGAACTGGCATTCAGTAACTAATACTTCAGGTTGGTAACTTCTGGAGTTTTATTTGTTGATCTATAGCACAATTTTATTGTTTTTATTTCTGGACTCACTGTATCTACCTTCATGATTTATGTTGACTGGTATGAGCATTCATTTATTAAACAGCTCAACAAACTAAAATTAGTCTAGCTTAACACTAACCTAGAAAACAGGAGTGGAATCGTGTCAGGAAGAAGAGTAGGAGAGAAAAAGGTCAGATCTAGTTTAACTTGGATCAGTTTCCTAATCAGGTTTACTACATGCCTGCTTTTTCTCCTGAGTCAAGTATAAGTAGCTTTACTGGGGAGAACAAGAACAAGGCTTGTTTTTTTTTTTTTGTGTGTGTGTGGTTTTGGTGGTGTTGTTGAACTGCTTATTTTGTCAACAGGTTTCTGGGGGGTTGAAATGAGATGGCAACTAAGTTCACTGAACAACATCCTAAGCAACAAGATTGTTGACAGGAACAAGTACCACTAACAATAACATCTTTCCACTTGTTCTCCCTTTGAACTGGAACTGGTCTAATAAAACAGAGGGGCAATTCACTGTTACAAGTTAGTGAGGGGGGCTTGCGTACTGTGATGGAATTTTGTTTGTTTGGGGATTTTTTTTGTTTTGTTTTGTTTCTCCTCTCATTGCTCCAGTTTGGTTTCCTGCTGGTTGAGTCTCCTGAACTGTCCTGCCATGGTAATGAGTACTAGTACTTGTGTAAGGGAAATAATAATAGGACTGTGTCATGCTGATCAGTTTATCAGATCAGTGTATTCTGCTGAGGAGCAGTATTCCAGCTATTGGCAAGTAGCCAGGGCTTGTAGTGCCTACAGCTAAAATGGGAAGAATTAGTACCTTTTCCAGCCTTGCCTTTTTTATTTTTCTGCTGTATTATATGGATGTTTTGAATAGGTGGTTACAGTGGATGCCTTCTACTTGCATATGACTCACGTATGAGGGCTTCAAACAAGGGTGTTATTCTAACCTTTAGAGTTCTGTGTGTTTATGTAAAGTGTAGAGGTCAGCCAGAGCTTTATAGACCTCACTTACTTAAAATTTTGTCCCAGTTAGGATCACTCTCTTTTGTGTTATTCTTGAACCCTGCTCTCTTCTATGTGCTTTGAGGGAACTTTGATATGATAGGTGGGAACAGAAATGAATTTGTCATTTGTGTGTCTAGAATCAAACTTTGGAAAATAGGATGGCACTGTAAATTCAGCTACATTAGAAACAAACAAACAATAAAACCCAAACAACCTTGTTTGAGGGGTTACAGGTGGTATGTCTTCTTTTTTTTTTTTTTTTTTTTCCCCCTGCTGCTAATCTACCACTTCAATACTTCCATCCACTAAAGGCATAGAGAAGCCAGGGAAAAGAGAGTAGGGAAGGGAAGATGGATGGTAGTGGTTCATCTGTTTCAGCCTGTAAAGGGGTAGAAGTTGTATTACAAATAGTAGGCAACTCTGAATCCACAGAAACCTTTTGAGTAGTAGAGGCTGAAATCCTTTTTATGGGGTGTGGTCAGCAGCATGTAACTTTGCAGATCAGAGACCCGTGTGTCAAGTTGTCATCTTTCTTTTTGTTTCCACTATTGGCACAGACGAGATTCCTCTGTAATATCTTGATAAAGTGGATTAGCCATGTTCTTTGATGAAGGCTTTATTCTTTGCAAGGATTTTTCTGGAGTTTCAGCTGCTGCTTTTGGTTGTGTTTTGTTCTCAACATCCATCCATAGCAGCGTGCATTGTATTGTAGGAGTGAGAGTTGGGTAAATGTCACTAAAAGTGAATTTGTTTTTTAATTTTGTCTTGGTAAATGAAAGTTCACTGAATATGTGACCTCTTTGTTCATCAGCTTTCAGTTTCTGTGTAACTTGGTAGGGTCCTGCTTTCCAACTGTGAGACGTCCTAAGTTGTGTGGCACTTGGAGGTTGATTACTCATGTTTAAAGAGCTGTTTGGTGGAAAGACTTGTTCTGTTGCAATGTTTCTAAAAATGCTTAATTTTCAGATTATAAATATTTATCTTCCTCATTCCATGGTTCCCAACTTCTTCAAATCATCTTAATTAAAAGCTAGTTAGAATCTTACATAAGAATAATAGTTCTCATTGTCATAATTTCAGTGCTTTATAAACTAGTTTTAGTGCCCTTCTAGTCTGCTGAGCCACTAATAGGTCAGGGGACAGTGTAATTAATCTAGGGTTGAGTATGGTGCTGCTTTTCATAACTACTGTCGGAAAGCTTTGCACATCTTTGCATTTGTATTTTCCATTCTAAAAGCACTACACCACTTTATAATGCCAGGTTATAATACTACTGGTGCAAAACTGCCAGACATCTTCTAATTAACAGTGAACTAATATTGCTGCTGTATGTGAAGTAGATTATAGAAGACTACTTTAAAGGACTCTAGCTTGTGATTGCAACTATCAGTCTGGCTTGCAGAACAGAGAGCATGCCACTGCAAGGCCCAGTTAAATGTGAAGATCTGACTTTACCTAAGTGTAGCTATTAAGCCTACTAATCTGAATATGGGAGAGGATTATCAAATGGCTACTGCTTCGTGACCTGTAGTTCAGATGTAGGTCATTCTGGTGTTAGCCATCTGATGAAAGGGGAAGAAAAATAGGATCTACTTAGGATCTACTGCTGCCTTAGACTGCTTTGTACAAGGGCTCTAGTGTTAACTGTGCCAAACTATCTCAAAAGTTTGCTGTGCTACCAGCTGAATAATACAGTGACTGTGGATTTACTGCAGTTCTGTTTCATACTTCTGAATTTTCTTATTCTGCCTGGACCACCCTGGTTCTGCATCCTTCAACTTTCGTAAGTAGTCATTTCCTATCTTTGACTTCTCCTTAAAACCACCCACTTGTCTTTGCTTCCTATTCTTTCCTTTTATTTATTGTCAGTAACTTTAAAGCAGTTTTGACAGCTTTATCTGATTCCACAAATAGCTTCCTCTCAGCTCTTGTTTTTTATGTGTTTGTGCGGAGTGTATTTACAATTGACTTGCATTACACCATAAACATACTCACCAAGGCAAATCATATTTTCGATCTTCTGGTCCAGGAGACTTAGGTGGTGTCTTCCTCTAAGTGTCTAATCCCATCTGTTTCTTTCTTTTTTCACTGCTGCTAGATATCTCACCCCACAGTGCTTGAGGAAGAGGGGTGTGTGCTTCTTCCAGTACCTTCTTCAGGAAACCTCAGTCTTTGGCAATCTTGCCAGGTCAAGAAGTCTACTACCTTGTTACCAGACATTCACGTACTGATCCATAGGCATTTGGAAGGACTTAACTGTTCTTTTCTGGGAAAGGATCCCAGACTCTTTCTGGATAGAAGTTAGGATGCTTCTAGCCTTAGTTTATCCTCAGCTTTTACCTGTTGTGGAAAAACTGTCATTTGGAGTTTTTCCTTAGAGTTTTCCCTTCTATTTTCCCCCTTTTCCCTCCTTAATCAATTTAGATGATTTTGCTTACTTAACATTGTAAAAACTGAGTGTTAATGGATAATGAGTAATAATGACTTTAAAGTTGCTGTAGTGGATTTGAACTTTAAACAAGTAGTTTACAGACAATTGAAAAAAAAAATAAAGCTACAAATGTACAGGATAGTGCAAATTGTAAATAGCATATATTGTCCAAAGCTTGCTGTTTGCACTGTGGTACAATCCCAGTTGCAGTGTAGAGGCTATAGTAAGCTCTCTGTTCTTGTGTGATATGTTTGGGTATCTTCCATTCCTTCTGTTCCGGTTCAAATGGGTTCTACGGAGTCATGCTAAACAGTATTTCAAAGTATAGTTTGGACCATTTTGAATGGGGGTCATAACAGTCTGTCTTTGCATCATCAGAAAAGAACAGCCCTGTGAGATCAGAGCAAGTCTGTGTAGTCTAGGATCTGTTGTCTGCAGGCAGTGGTGGACTGCAGGGGGAAAAAATGCTAGTATATAATGGTATCTCTGAAATATCTTCCAGCCTTCAATGACACTTGTCTTGATTCCTGGGAGAAGAAATCATTTTCTTTATTTCTATTGTTGGTTTACTAGATTACTATAAGTTATCATTGATTTTGTGTGGGTGTATGATTTTGAAGCAACATAAAACTTCAGTGGATCTCTGGTGTCCCCTGGCTATATTGTGTTATGTGACTCTTCTGTTTGTCCTAAAACAAGAAGTGGAAGCACCATATGAAACCATTACTTAAAAAATAAAAGGGGAGGCAAAGGTGTTTCCTATTCCTGTGGGTTTGGTGTTTTTCCAGTTTTCTTTTTTTTTACTGAAGACCTGACCTGTCTTCCCTTGCCCATCTCTTCCATCCCACAAGCTGAAGAATTCTTGCATGTTCCTGTAGAAAAGTTGTTTATTAGATTTCATAATTCTTCCCTTCTTTCTTGTGTTTTCTTCTACTCTCGAAGCGAGGAAGCTAGAACTACAGGCGTTCAAGAACACATCAGTGAGAATTTATGTAGTGACAGACTAGGGAACAATGTAGAATATCTTCATAAGAAGTCAAAGCATTTGACATGCCCTTTACAGAGCTCATCCTTTCACAGAGCAGCATATTTGAACCCTGAGATAAAGCTTGAGTGATAAGTCAATTCAGAGCTCATTACTGTCTATGTAATAAGAAAATTTGCTTTCTCCATTATTGAGCTTAAAATTTACTTGCCTCAGTGTTACCATATCAGTACATTGATGTGGTACATACTCAGTGTTACCATATTAAGTCAGCAATACTCAATGTTACCATATCAATATTTTGATGTTCCTGTGGTGTTCTCTTGATTTTCCTTTACTGCTAATACTAGACTGTACTGGGCAGTGGATTGTCATTTTACTAGATCATTGCTTTGAATGGAAGAGCAAAGGCAAACCTGTGACAATCTTATTTGTGACCTTCTGCTGTGAAAACTAACCATTTACTTCTTTCTTTTAACCAGCTGCTTATCTATGCAAGTACTTCACCTCTCATTTGGGAATTTTTTAAAGCTTTTGTAGATGGATTCAATAGATGTCTTTTTGCAATCTTTGTTTACTCTTAGTGTCCCATGTCTACATGCCTACCGGAATCTTCAAATAACTGTCATGGTTGAAGTGTGATATCCCTTTGTGGAAGTTGTACTGGGTCTTCAGTAATGCATTATAATTCTTTATGCATCTGGTAATTTTGTTCTTTGGAGTTTATTTGCCTAGTTACGAACGTTTGACTTGCTGGTATACGAAATGGCCTCAACTTGTGCTGGGGAGGTTTAGACTGGGTATTAGGAAATATTTCTTCACTCAAAGGGATATCAAGCACTGGAACAGGCTGCCCAGGGAAGTGGTTTAATTCCCATCCCCGGAGGCACTTAAAAGAGGTCTAGATGTGGTGCTTTGGGACACAAGTTACTGGTGGACATGACATTGTTGGGTTTACAGCTGGATTTGATCTCTAAGAATGTTTTCCAAATTAAATGATTCTACGTATGCCTTTGCTGGCCTGTAAGCTGAGCAGGTGTCTGGTAGGAGTATATGGGCCAGTACCAGATAGGCACACACAGTTGCTGATTGGTTTTGTTGGTGGTGTTAAGTTTTGCCTGTTTCATGTCCTCTGGTGTTGAGGTCATTAGCTTGCTGATTTCTTCATAGTAAGTACAAGTTCAGGTCTATCATCCTCAAGTTCCTGTCCATTTCTCTGGTTGTTGTTACTTTCTTTTTTTATTCCTGTCAACAAGAGGCTGTTGTTACAAAAGAAGCATGTTTTATTTACTCCTTAGACAAACTGATCTTAGTGTGACTGGTTCAGGTAGGCCCTCTGAGGAGCAGGACAGGCTGGCATCAACTGAACTTGCTTGGCAGAGCGAAGGTCCTAGAAATCATAGGATGTAGTAGATCATCACAGCAACAAGCTGGGAGCTTGCAGCTTAAACTGGAAGGTGAGTTAAATGGGGGCGTTAGGTACTTAGCCTGAGGACTCGCAAATGAAAATTTCTGTAGGCTGTACAGAACTCACAGGTAGTGTTTAGGTGACTAAAATAAGCCTGAAAGTGATATAGTAGAATGGATGTTGAGGAAATATGGTTTATAAACTCACTTTTACCACCTTTCTTATGTACTTTGGAATTCTATCACACATGCTGCTGTGTGTTTCACTGTTGTGGTGCCTGGCTTCTGAGGCTGGAGATGTTTTGGCAATGTTTAGAGAGTTTTGCCGTGAGGAAGAGGTCCTTGAGGCTTTGTTTCAAAGCTCTCTCAATAGACATCTTGACATGCATTTTTCTATTGATGCCTTAATCTGAAGAATTGTTTAACTGATGTCTTTTAGTTGTCCTGTGAACTATCAGGAAATAAGAACCTTCAGACAAAGTAATTTCAACAGTGTAACTTTCAGTGGGTTCTTTACTTGTTTCCAGGTACGTGTTCCTGCACTCTGTATAATCAGACATGAAATTAAATGTTTCTTTGAGGCTTACATCATATTCTGTGCTGATGGAATCAGTGAGAACTTCAGGTATACTGGTACACTTCTTTTGATTATAGCAGGGTAAATTTTACTCTAAAGGAAACCGTCTGCTAACTCTTCTCCAGGATCCTTCAGCATTACTCCTTGTCTTTCTCTTCTTTTGACCCTATGCAAAAGAATTTTGACTGTTTTACATGCACTGTGCAAATTTCCCTTGAGCATGACAATGTTTTATCTTGAGATGCCAATTTATTTATCTGTCCTAACTCTGATGTATATGCCATAGGTACTTGATACCAGCCTTCTATAGCAGTGTCCAAAAACGTGCACTCCTCTTCCCTGTCATCAGGTCCTCTCAGCTGCCTAATGTGGAGCTGAGAGATGTGATGTGGCTCTTGATTTTGGCCTTTCCTTTCCCTTTCCCTTTTTCCTTAGGTGCCTTATTGTAGCTTATTTAAAAAGCACTAAGGGACTAAAATGGCAATAACAAACACCCCCTACACCCAAAGCTGATACTGGCCTTCTCTGTTGGAAAGCCAAAAATGATACCTCCTCAGAGAGGATCTCTTCAGCAAGAGCATCAAACTGGTTAAGATATAATGCGAAGTTATATTTCCTGCCTGTGCCCTTGCCTGTCTACCAACTTTTGAACAAATGTGCTCTGCTCTAAGGAAATGTGATTTTGTAAGAAATGCTGCTTTTATATCTTGTAGCATGAGGAGTTCTTATCTTGAAATGTTGGAGGTGTCCAGAGTGCTCTGAGCTTAGTGCTGATGTGAGAAACTGCACTTCACTAGTAAGGCCAGATCAGCTTTTGTGCACAGACCTCAGAAACAATGGTAGTTTCCTTGAGTCCTGGATACTTCTGCATTTAGTACCTCATTTCACTTGCACAAAATGGGGTGCTTTCTTGAAACTAGGGCTTCTTGAGAAAACATGAGGGTTTCACTGGAGAATTCACATTAGAGATAAATGGTTTAGTAAATCCTATGAATATCAGAGGTTTTGAGGAAGGATTTGTTTGTAATTCAGTCATGTCTGAATTACTGTCATAATCTCATGCAAGCACTCTTTGTCCCACAGACCCTTAGGGAATGAACTGAAAATTCAAGGGATCATGGATTTCTTATTTAACTAGTCAATGCTTTCTGGAAAGACACTGCAGGAAAAAAAGCTGTGAGAGAAACCAACTGTAGTATGTCCTGAAGAAGAGTACTGTGCTTTAGTGTGATGATTTCAGTTATTGAAATCTGTGATCTCAGTTGCAGAATATGCCTCTTAATTGGTGATGTTCAGAATACCTGTCCAGTGGTTCAGGATGGGGTTTTGGTGACCCAAGCCCAAATTTGTAAGGCCTTTACTTCAGGTTATCACATGTAGCAGCATTTTTGAGGGCTAGTACCTGATGTGACTTCATGTCATTTCTGGCTCTTTCATATTGTCGGAGGAGATTTTGGCATCTTTTTAGAATCTCTCTTCTGAGGAATTGAATCACTTTGAGGAAACTGATATTAATGGAGCATCTTGAAGGTAGTAGAGTGGCTGCTTGTTTTCTTGGGGCCTTTTTATTTGTTTCCAGTGTGGCACACAGAATAATTGAGAACTGGATACTCAACAGCTTTGTACACCTCTAGTGGTACTCTGATGTTTTTTTCCTCCTTCACGCTCAACCTTGCAGGTTAGTAGGTCTCTTTTTTTTTTTGTGGAGGTTATCTGTGACCTTGATCTGTGAGACTGACTTAGTACCAGATAAGTAACTTCATATGAAGTTTTCTAGAATGCTGGAACCAAGATTTATCTTGTTCCTGCAGGAGTTTCCCCCTTGCTGGTAATGCAGACTGTAATCACACCTTTCTTTTAAGAAATTCTATTCCTGTGTTCTTGACCTTGCAGTTCAGTTGGCTTCCCTGAGTAGCTGCTGTTGCCTTCCTAAATTATTTCATTAGGATGGAAAAGTACTCTACTTACAGATCAGCTCAAAGTGCTGAAGTTTCCTGTTTTTTCCTTGCTTCAGACATGTGGAAGGCAATAGGATGTGGCTGTCTTGGGTCAAAGAAGCTCACTAGATTGTAAATGGAACGGTGAAATCTGGTGGAGACTCTACCTTTGTCTATTTATCTTAAAATTCATTCTGAGAAAAACAAAGCAAATCACTGGTATCTGTTTTGCTTAAGGCTTGCGATTCAAATGATTCAAATTTTGTAGCTGCTTAAACTTGGTGCAGAGTTTCTGCTGAGTTTTTGTTCTATGGAGCAAAAATAGGGACACAACTTTTCCTTTTTTTGCATAGTGTAAAATGGAGAGCTCTCTCTTTATTTTTAAAGCAGAGTAACAGATTTAGAACTGACAGTCACTGTCTGGAAATAATCAGTGTTGCTTTTGCTAAGGAAGAGTAGTGGAATACAGAAGGAACAGAGCAGGATAGGTGACTTTTTAAACTCATCTGCCTCATGTAAGAGCTCTTACCCATTCTCCATGTAACTGAAGTATTCAGAATTGCCACTAGGTAGTTCACATACCTAGCTGGTTTTCCTTTGTGGTGTTCCACCCACTGCACCTGTAGTCAGGTTGGACCATCGTTAGTAATACAAGTTTTATTCAATGTAATCAGTAATTAGCTACATAATTATTGTAAAATTGATTCTCTCCCAGTGAATTCTCAGAGCTGGCATGTGGTTTCTTTCGAGTACTGTATGAATTCTGTCTCACAGCAGATGAGGGTCTCAGTGCCACACTTTGAATCTTATCATTACGTGCTTTCTCTTGTGCTGTGTAACGATTGAAAGTTTATCAGAAGTTTGTACAAGTGTGTGCTAATTTCTTAAAGACCAAAAAAAAACCCACAAACCAAAACCAACAACAAATAATACCAAAGCAAAAATCCCACCCAAACACACGTGCTTAATCTTTGAATTGGCAAATGTTCAAAGCAAAACCAAGAGACTTTTTCCTGTTTTCTTCTTATATCTAACATCTTTTGTCTGATGACAGTGTCTAATAAGCTAAAATTTGTTTTAAAGTCGCTGTTTCTGTGTTTCTGCTTTTTCAATCTTCAGTGGGAAATGAGGTAATTCATCTCTCTTAGTCAAATGTTAAACAGTTAGAAATGTGTGTGTCTTCTTTTCAGTACATTATTATGCAAGTTCAACAGAAGTACTCTTGGAGGAGGTAGAGTACAGGCTGGTTGTCCATGGCATTCAGGTTGAGATATACTGCTTACTGACTATGGACAGTGTAGTTCCATTTCAATGCACTGATCATGCTTAAGAACTGATGTGAAATCAGTTTGAAATTCATAACTCCCAATCTAGAGTTTTTCCTGTCTAATTAGAACATCTGAGGCACATGCAGTTTTAACCTTGAATTCCAGAAAATTGTTTTAGAAGGAGGAGGCATGGTTGATACTTGTTATTTCAAATGAAGTTTTTACCTAGGTAGGAATGTCAAATTCTTGTTGACCTAGTCAATATATTGCCAGTTCTAAATTTTGTCTTAATTTGACAAGCCAAATTAAGTACGTATTCATAAAAATAAGCTGTAAGTTAGAGCTGAAGATAGATGGCATAGGTGTAAAATGCAGAAAAGTAAATTTATGACAGTCTTTAACAAATTAACTACTAGATTAAAGGTATGCTGCACTTATTTGTGGTGAAATTGTGGTATGTCTAGGATTATTAAAATCTTTAAAAAACTGGTTTCAGTGTTAGTGTTAACGTGAGTGGAAGTAAATACTTTGAAGAATGCGGCCCTAAGATTTATAGGGTTCATAGTTCACTTAGTGTTATAACTTGACATGTGGACACAATAAGCATTTCATTCTAGCTTCAGCAGATAAGAGGTAAGTGTCCATTGATTTCAGAGAAACACCATATTAATGCTGTCTAGTTGCAGGATTTTGATAAACTTTGGACTTCTAAAAAAATCCCAACAAATAGTTTCTAAATATGAGGGAGTTTGCTCTACTGGAAAATAAGAATGACTTTTGTCTTGTTCATAATTTCAAAATGGTTTGCAGTTTGTAGGGAACAGGTTGCTTAAATGATGCAGAAATGATAATTCAAAAGAAACCTGAAAATTCCAATGAAACTCTGAATCCCTTAGGATATCACGCTTATTTGTTAGAGGCACCAGTTTCATGGAACAACTCCTGAAGGCTTGCAACTTCATCAGCTTGCTGTAGACCCATGGTGTTCAGTTTCTCCAAAGCCCATCAGGCTAGGAATGTTTTGAATTAAATATTTTTTTGGCTCAGTGAACTGGCTTTTTCTGATAACTGTACTTTTCTCTGACGGTTTCCAGCTAACTCTCTCTTCTTAGCAGAAAGCTTCATGTTCTCTGACTCTGCTAATCCAGGAAGTGTGCCAGACCTATTTGTTCATTAGTAGACTGCTAGACTTTCTCCCAGATGCTAGTTAGTTGTGTGATAATGCATAGCAGAAAGCAGGGCTGTGAGCTATTGGTTGTTGCAGATTTGCTTGGACTTTACTTTCCTGTGGTGATTTAGTGAACATCTGACCAGGCCCTCATGTAGAAAAGAAGCCCTTGTCTGGCAATCCTAAGTTTTCTTAGGTAAAATAGCCACACTTTTCAGTCCTCTTGCACATACTAAAATTATGATTAAATACTGAAGAACTTGCTTTTGGCATGTTGTCTTATGAAAGTGACAGTTGTTTCTTTCTGTTTTAGTCTTGGACATTATTCTCCACATGTTGTGAAATGGTTAAATTGATACCAAATGAGGCAGTCAAGGGAATTTATCCAAGCTGGATGTTATCTACTTGTACAATGACTTATTCTCTCCAAGTTTTCTTCTCTAAGGATGCAAACTATAAACTGGCCCAAACTCTTGCCAGCACTTTTCTGAGAAACAGTTGGTATCTAGGTAACTTTTAGAGGTAGTATCTTGAAAAAAAGAGCAGTAGGATAAGCTTTGGTGTCTGAAAAAGGCAGATATTCACATCAATTCCATATCTGAATGTCCCTGTGTGATAGCTGGGGCTGCATCACTGTTCAAAAACAGACTTTTTAGAGGCAACAGAAATTAAGTTCTAGTAGCTGTCACTTAGAATCATTTTTCTCTCCTGCTATCCACAGAGCAATACAGTCACTTCTCAAGTGTTTTCCTTATGTCTTTTGAATTATAAATAACACAAATCTCTCAAAACGTATTGCTACTACATTAGAAATTAAATCTGTTTTTGACAGTGTCTGAAGCGACAGTAAAAGGTGTCGTGTGGGCTCTCCTACTAGAAGTCTGGAAGGACACATTCTTGCTGACATAGAGGATTACTTTGGAGTGTGAAGTTGCTTCCCTTTTTATTGAACCTTATTTTTCTTTACTTCTAAATAAAAGTATCTGAAAAATAGACCTGAACTCAGAATTGGTGCTGATCTCAGGCTTTACTTACGTTAGATTCCACATGCACACACACGCACCCCCTCTGTTGGCTGCCACCCTTTTCTTTAAATTTGTTGAACAGTTGTGGGGAACACAGGACACTTCCTCTTTTTGTTTTGCCTCTGAGGTACGGCCAGTGTTGGTCTCCATAGCACTGGAATATTACTCCCTCTTTGTGTTCTGCCTAACACTTACAACTGCTTCATGTTATAGATAGTTCTTTTGATGCATATATTATTTTTGGAAACAAAATTTCATCACTGCCTGCCAGTACAGCAGAGCATAGAGAGTAAAAAGCAAGGATTTTTATCCTAAGTCAAAAGTAACCACCAGAAACTGAAGCTGTTCTGTAGTCTCATTTGAATTTTTCGTCAGCCTGTCTCTTCTTAGTGACAGCAGCAGCATCCTCAACTACTGTAATTTTTGGAGTGCAGATTTACAGAGGACAGCTGTCTTTTTTAGCTATGGTTTAGAATTTGTATTTGAGTCTAAATAGAGGATTTCCTCCCTTTCACATTGGAATCTCTGGTATGCTGGTTCCTGTTTGCTCAGGGATCTGAATCAATATGGTAAAGAAAATGAGTATATTAAGTCAAATGTTTAGAACTTTCTATTATAAGAATACTTTTTTTCAGTGCTATAAGCAAAATTGGATTCAAGCTAGACAACATATTCAACAGAAGCCACCTCTCTATCCCACCTTTATGCAAAATCTGTCCTAAACCGTGTCCCAAACTACTTCTGCAAGAAAAATGGATAGGTTTTACCTGAAAATCTGGCCAGCATTTTATCAAGTAAATATTCTATAGTGACTTTACAAGTGGGAAAAGGATAACATTTGAATAAAGATATATTAATTTTTGCGTCTGTTGCATGTTCTGTATCTTGAGTATTCTGCCCAGCAAGCTAGTTTGTTTGGTTTTGGTTATTTTTTTTTTTTTTTTTCAATTTTGCATAAATGGTGAAAAGGAGGTTGAGTGTTTGCTTGTTGTTTTTTTTGTGGTGTTTTGGTTTTTTTTTTGTTTTTTTAAACTCAGTGCTTTAGTCGTTTCATAACCTGATCAATCCTTTCCAGATTGTTGTTATAGTAGATTAAAACAAACAAACCCAACAATACCCCTGTGATTTTGAGAATGATGTCAATATATAAACAAGACTAAGATTATGAATCCATCTATGGCTAGGAGGGGGGGTGGGGGACAGAGAGGACAGCTGCTACCTGTGGAAGGGAGAGGCAGAAGAAACAGATGGAGATGTTGACATCTCATTTAAGTTACTCTGTTAAACACTCTGCCTTACTCTTATAAAATATGAAAATAACTGTCTACTCTACAGAATATTCCCCTTTAACAAGTTATAAAGCAATTGCTGCTTGTAATGTAATGGTGGGATAAAGGTAACAAGATGTAATTAAAAAAAAAAATAACTATTTAATGCTGTTCAAAATTTTGAATTAGTGCTACAGAAAAATCATTAAATATTTTCTAAATTAATTGAGAGTAGCCTGACATATCAAAGCAACTTGGTGATGAGTTTGAATTTTTGATGCAGTTAATTTTTTTTCCTGTCACTTGGAAGCAGGAGACAATTTCTTTATTTGGAGACAAAAAAAAAGGCAAAACTTGCAAGCATGTAACCATTTTTCATGCAAACCAATGACCTTCTGCAGTGTCAAATACAGTAGAACAGAGTCCAAGCAGCACCTATAAAATAGGGGCATGTACTTCCAAAGCCTGTAAGTTTATATGATTGGAAGCTAAAAGATAGTTGCATGTGAGCTCCAAATCCCTTTCTTATGAAAGGGTTAATTTATAAGAAAGGCAGATGACTTCCTTGCCTTTTTGAGTAAGCCAAAACAAAATACTGCTAGATTCCTACACCTGTATTTTAAAATAAATATTGAAGCACTATTGAGAGGGAATTTGTAGAGAAGAGACAGTTTTTCCTTCAGAGAAACTGAGAGGCTTGGTACTCTGTCTGTCTGGATTGCTTGTTTTAAAAAAAAAAAAAATTAAAAGTTCTAATGCTTGATTAAACTAATGAAGCTGAATTCTGCCTATGGTATGGTTGTTTAAATCCAAGATATCAGACGTAGTAATACAAAATACAAAGCTTCCTTCAGATGTATTCCTGTACTAAGCCAAACTAGATAATGCAGTCGTGACACTGTATAGAATAGGGAAAAGTAGAACTGAAGTTTGTCATTTATATATATATACTTTTTTGAATTACACATGGATTTCAGAAGGGATCACTTTTCAGTTGTGGGAAAGAGGGCAAAGTGCGAGGGGCCGGGGGGAGGTATATCTTATTGCTCTGATGTGGAAAAAACAACCTTAATTTTAACTGCTTATAGGTTTTCACATACAAAGGGAATTAACTTCTTGTGGTACTATCAGTTACATCAGTGAGTTCTAGCTCACTGTGGCATGTTTGTGTGTTGCACCTTGCCATGAAGTTACTGTTACTTAAATAAAAGTATAAAGCGTGTGGGGCAAAGGAGGCTACAGTTAAGGAGGTTATCCTGTTGGTTAGGGCAATGAACTGAGGTGTGCAGGGTCTCTCTTGGTTCTTACATGTCCATAATTTCTTTTCAATGTGACTTTTAGTTTCTGAGACTACTCAGAATTTGTGATTGTGAGACTAACCACAATTTGTGTGATAGTCCTCATAGATTAAGAAATACCCCTTAAAGTATAGGTTGAATGATTTCAGAATGGGAACAGAATTTGTGTGCAAACTAGATGAGAGTGTTCCTGTGGTTAAAGAAAATGCAGAAGCAGGGATTGAACTCTTAGCTGTAATCGGGACTCTTTAGCAACTCGGTAAAGTAACGCTAATTACTTTTCAGAACACCAAAAAATAAAAGGAAAGTTTCATTTTAATGCTGTCTGGCAGTACCATGCCCAATCTCATTAAAAGTAATCTTATTCTTTGGATTTTCCTAATTACATTTTAAAGACCATTTGTTAAATTTTACAATCCTTTAAGAACTGAGTTCAGCAATTCTGAACCCACTTTCACATTAGTTTTGATTTTAAAAAGCAGCATTAATGGGCTAAACTCTACACTGTGTAGAATGTGCAGAGGTTTTCTACTTTCTTTTCATTTCATTTACTTAGAATATTGAATAAACTTAAAAAACGAGGAGATGAATCTTCCTTGCTGACACATGTAGCTTAACATCTTTTTCTTAAATAGGAAGGGGGTGAGGCCTGATAATACTTAAGCTAAATAAGTTATTTGAACTTCAGTAAAACAACTTGAATTATCAAAATTCAGATGTCATTCTTTGTATAGAGTAAGCCACAAAGTTCCTGTGTTAAAGACCTAGGCATGCGGAAGTTGTGAATGTTCTGACATACGGTTCTGCTAACTTTGTTAGGTGTGTTAACAAAGGTGTGTTTTACAGAGCCTCAGGATCCTTTTTTTTTCTTTCCTGTGGTGCCTCCAGAAGCTGTAGTGCTTTAGAGCTAAAAGTCTGATTTTATTGTAGTAAAAATCCACACGCATGCCCTGTCCTCCTTCAAAGCAGTGTGCAGCAGTCTTACTCTATGCCTGACTGACAACATGCTGGAGAAGAAGGGGAAAAAGCAGAACTTAATTTGCATGCACCCAATAATTTCCAAATTCCTTAACACACAGGGAGAACAATATGATCTCTTCCCATGGGTAACCTTTCAGCATGAAATAAGATGAAAAACAGAGCAGTAAATATTAATCATATGAGCAGTATTGTTAAGGATGCCCTTCTTCCATTTAAATTTTGTCTTATCTATGTAAGGAATATTCATCTACCATTTTTGGTATGCATCCAGAGATATGAATAAAACAGTCTTTATGGCTTGGAAGAATATCAAACTGAAAAGTGAATTTATTTAGCAATTTATTCACTGAAAGCTTTTTATCAGTTCATCTGCTCATTCTTTCCTAAACTGGAAAAAGCTGCAGCAGATTGCATAGGAGGGAGCAAGTGGAAGTGAAAAATTTTTCTAGGTGGCTTTTTGGGAGGTCATTGGTGTGATGACAATTTGAATTACAGGGTTTTCCTTCACCAATTGGTTTTTTGATTTTTTGTTTTTAAACTCGGTTGCCTCAGCCTTGTAGCTAGTTAACATGGATTCCCAGTTGTCCTGTTACAAGTGACTAGGCAAGTACCTCAATATGCCCCTGCATCAATTGGAATTATTACAGTTTACTTAAGTTTTGTGGGGCTCCTCCTTGAGATTTAGTAGTATTGTGTATTTAGCAGTCAGTAAAAGAGCAAAGAAAAAGGCATGTGGTCTTCTTTTTTTACTAAAAAGGATTAACCATAAGTGAAATTTCTCCAAATACAGTGACTTTAACAAAAAACACCCTGGTAGCTAAAGCCCTAGAATTGGAATACTTCTGAAGTAGAAATATGTAAAGGGGTGGGGGGGAAGGGAGGTGAGACTGGGGAGGAATCAAGAGTCAAAGATGGATGGAAATATGTCTGCTTTTATGAAATGAACTTTTTTTTTGAAAGAAAGATATAAATACTGGAGTTAATATGGCCATAAACATAAATATGGCCATTAGTATGATACAGCAAAGATGTACCAAACCTATCAAAACCAGTTTAATATAACGTGCAGTTATACTACTGTTCTCTCTCCCAACTGTGTAGTTATTACCTCTCCTTTCTTCAGACCTGCGAAGTGGTGCATTTGAAATCAGTACTCAAATGCCAGCTTCCATTTATTACTTTTTTTAAAAAAAAAAAAATTAGCTGTTCTTCTAATACATAGTCTGAATCATTCAAACAAATTTATTCAAAACACACTTGCAGCCATAGATTGTGTTCACCTAGAGCACATGGGGAAGAAAAGAGGAGAGGAACAGTTTGAGAAGGTATGGAATTATGTTCAACTGTGAGACTAAAAATAACTATTTTTTCTCAGAAGTGTTATGGAGGTACAGCTTTTGGAAGAACAGTAGTCTATAACTAAATGTTTGACCTCGATTTGTATTGTAAAAATTGTTCATTTACTGCATCTGTCCAAGGTTAATCTGCGCCAACCTTGTATTAAAAATTCTAATTGTACACCTTGTGATTTCCTCCAGGCTTGGTGCAGCACAGAATATAGATAGCTTCCACCGTGATGGGTACAGCCTAACAATCTACTAGTTTGTGGATGGAAGAGGCCTTTGTAATTCATAGCCACACTACTGCTAAAGTGTAGGTAAAAAGTGGTCTGTATTTGGTCATGCAGGGAGCTAAGAGTCCTTTGTGTGTTCCTTGAATACCTCTGTGAGTCTGTATAAAGTGCATAATCTGGGAAGCTTCTGTGGAATGTATCAATTTGATTATTCTATTTTATTCATAATGAAGAATTCTACAGCCGGTACTGTTCATGTGTGGCAATATACACTTTGTAATGTACTTAGCCTTGTAAGATGTGACAGACACTATGTAGTTTACAGTGATAAAACATTATGGAAAAAAATAATGAAATTCTATGAGCACTTGAAGGATAGTTTCTCTTTAAGAAGACTTTATTTTGAAGTTGTGAAGGCAGTCTAAAGAATTCTTTTGGGTTTAATAATCCTGGTTTAATAATCCTAGTTTAATACTGTTTTAAATTTGAGTAAACTTGTAGAGACACTTAACATACTGGAAATAATTCACAAAGTAATGGTTTCTGAATCTCCTAGTAGTGGTAATTGTACTCTTAACATTGCAATTCATTTGACTGGACGGGTGTAGTTCAGTGAGTGCTAAGCCCGTGACCGTTACTCAGCTCCTCATGTTTCTTGCTTCCCTTGGCATCTTAAATGCCATCTCATGGCTGCTGTGGCCAAGACCACTGTGAACTGTTGCATCACTGATCAGTTCTTCCTTAATAATGAGTAGCGTATCTTGCAGGGTGCCTCCCCTGTCCAGCTTGTCTACCACCTCAATGAGGTTTGTCCTCCAAGCACCTTAGAGATCTCTTGGGTTGCTTGTGTGCTACTATGTTGCTACTGTGTAACTGGTATTTTTCAAGAGACCTAAGGCTTGTGACTGTGCAGTCTTTTTTCCTTATTTTTTGAAGGCTTCATCTACTTAACCCTTGACTGAGCAGTCTGTAACAGATGGTCACCATGTTTGCCTGGTTGAATTCCCTGGTTGAACCCACAGATTTTTCAACTGTCCTGTAGCCTGTTCCCATAGTCAAGTCCATTTGCTCAAGTTTTTCCACATAAAGTGTAAATGCTTTCTAACTTCTCTCTCTATAAGCTGTTGTCCATCCACTGCAGTTCTCCAGCTGTGTGAATTGTTTCACCATACCACATACTACCAGTAAGACTGTTGTGTGCTCTGGTTTATAATCCCTCGTGCTTGCTTGCTTCCTGTCCTGAACACATTCATACACACCTGCTTAAGAGCTGGCCCTGCTTGCACCAGTTTTTTCAAGGGGACTGTAAGATCCTTGCTGTTGTGTTGTCCTGTGCATATACTCTGTCAGACCTGGTTTGAAGCCGTCCTTCTGAGGCAAGCCTTTTGGTCATGATGATTTGCATTAACAAATGGATCTTGTCTTTCTCAATAATTTTTTTTTTTTTCCCAGAGGATCTTACTGTCTTTAAGGGCTGAAGTTCTGCCTGTAGCCATATATAGTCAGATGCTGATCCACAGGATGTGTTTGCCTCCTTTTAGTGACATTGGCTGTGACCCACCAATTAGGCTTAGATGCCAAACCGGACAGAATTTGTTCACCTCTTTCCTGGCCTGCATGCCTTTTCAGGTACCAAATAGCTACCGATGCAGAAAGAAAACACTGTTCTAGTTGCTGGAGGTCACTACTTCCAGCCTCCCTGGTCTTGAGAGGCCTCATCCTACCTGTGAGGGAAGAAAGCAATAGATTGGGTAGAGGGTGGTAGTGGAGCTAGGGGAGGGGAGTTAATGTAGGGCAAAGAAATGATCACAGCTTCATTCAGGAAAGCAAACTGTGGAAACTTTGGGTTAAGAGACTAGCTAAATCATAAATTTCTGCTTATGAAGACTATTGGAGAAACCTGACTTGGATCAAGGTGTCAGGTAGTAAAGATAGCTGATTTTTTAACTTTTTTTTTTTTTTTTTTAACATGAAGAGGCAAGAAGTAAGATAAGTAACAGAAGAAATTCATTGGAGTTAAAGGGAGTTTGACAGACTGGAGCACTGCAAGTTAATAAAGCCAACAGTGCTTTTCAGTTTGGAGCTACAAAGTGTCAGGGCTCAAGTAATGCTAGTTTGGAAAGGTAGTCTGGAATCACGGAAGCAATCAGCCACCAAGAGACAGAAAAAAGTCTATAGCATTAATTTGGAGCAGATTTTTTTTTTTTTTTTTTTTAAATTGTTGGACCACAAGAGCAAAGTATACCTGTGGCTAGTATCAGATTCTGAAAAGTATCAAAACTACTACTGCTTATTGCTTATGCATATTGTTTCATGTAGTAAACCAGGTTTATTAAACTGCTTGTCTTCAGGTGAAACAATTTTATGAAACAATGCCAGCACATATTCATCAGTAGCTGTACTAGAAACTAAGATCCATCTTTCTGCTTTGTCTGGATTAAAAATTTATCAATCCTGCTGAAAAGCAGGAGCTGAATTTTGTAGGAAACACAAAGCAGCAATAGTACAAGCCTTTTTCTGAGGAAAATTTTAGAATAAGAGCTGGAAAAAGGTTCTGTCAGTGTTGTTAGTTTGTATGAATACACCTTCCTTTAAATGAAAGGACCCACTATCCAACGGTGAGGAAGCAAATGATCACATGAAGTCTAAAGTGTGGCCCCATGGGGAATTTCTGAGAAGACTTGTAGAAGAAGTGTCACTTTGGGTGAGTGGGATGTAAGTAAGTTTGGTGAACTAGCAGAGGAGTGGACTGGTCTGACCTTTGCTCAGGGGAAAAAAAAAAAAAGTGTGGTAATTGCCATCTGTAGTACAAACTGTATGAAGTCTGGAAATTGCATTCTTCCTTAAACTGCTGTTTCACAGAGTTAGTTTTTCTGTGCTTCTGTCCTTGAATGGGTGGGAGCAGGTAGTAGGACAAGCAGATATGTGCAAGTACAAAAGTAAAGGCAGAAACAAGTAATACCCTCTGCACTTGGTATGGGGGAGAAGGCAGGTGTCCAAGAAACAAATTGGTTTTAGGTGCTGACTGGAATGCTAAGCAAGCTTCCTGTTGTTTAGTTTAGTTTACAGAGTACTAAGAAATGGAAGTTAGTGTTAGTTCTTTTGGAGAAAGCACAACTGTCTCCAAGAGAAACTTAGTCCATGCATGTCTTTCTCTAGGGACAATAACTTGCAAGAATCTAAGTATTGGCTAGCTACTGAGCTAAAGGGGCTTGCATTTAATAACATAAATGGTCATAATAATAGACATAGTGTGTTTTATATTTCCAGATTGTTGTTTTTTGGGGAATTGCCATCTTAATTTTGGACTTTCTTGCTTTCTTTTGTCCATGACCTTTTGAAGCCTGAAGAGCTGGGAATTTATGCAGTGCTAATATGTTGTGAGTTTATATTACATTGGATCTGAGAGTTGATGGATAATGCTTTAAGGTAACATTCAGTGATGGTTGGGTTGATTTCTGCTTTCTAGTTTTTTTTTAATTTGTGTTTTAAAAAGTCTTGTGCATATATTTGTGATTTTTGACAGTGGTTTTGTCACTTAATTTGTGTTCTTGCATAGGACTCTATACTACCAAAAAAATGTGGAAAATTAAAATAGAAATAAATACATTTATAGTACAATCAGTTTAATTTAATAATATAAATACAATATGCATCTTAAAATTATAAAATACAAAATCGGAAGGTAAACTTCAACAAAACATGACTTGTCAAGCTGAACAGCTCCTATGTGTTAAGGTAGCTTCTCTTGTCTACATTGGGATATTAATATATTATTTAACATGCTCCTTAGGATGTAGCAGATATTTATTCTTCTAGTGTACATACAACCTGAAGCAAAAAGTTAATGTCTTTTTTTTATGAGAGAGGAGGATGTTATGATGAGCAAATCATGATTCTAAACGATCTTTGCTGATGGTGGTTCTTTCCTGAAGATTTTAATATCTTTTCTGTGGTGTCATGATAAAACAGTCTTGGCATAGTACTTTAAAATAGCTACATCTTCAATACAGACAAGTTTGGAGTATGAAGAATAAGAACATTCAAATGCTTCTTTGAATTATCTTCTTAGTTGAAAATAAGCTTATTTATCTGGAAGAAGAAAAGAGGGGGGCACTTGGAAGCGGTTTCTCTATTGAACAGAACTTCTGCTACATTGATAGTGATGTAAATTCTCATATTTCATCAGTTGTTATGCATCTTTTTTTTTTTTTTCTGTTCATGCTTTCAAATAATTTGATTTGCTCCGTTTCTTTTCCCCATTGCTACAGTATGTGATTTTACAAAATACCTAAACAGACTAGTTGGTAAATCTGGAAAATAATTGGATTTATCTAATCCTCAATTTTAAAACGTTCTTGTGCAGATACACGGGGAGTTAAAGAGAACTGTTATGATACTGGAAGCAAAATAAGCTTGCTTTTATATTTTTGTGGAAATATTAGCCTACTGAGATTAATTTCAGGTGATCATAAATGAGAAGTTTCTGATTTTGAAGGTTTCCTCTTTTTTTTTTTTTTTCATTCCTTTTCCCCTTCATATATGATTCTAATTCTGAGAGAGACTACTTCACTGCTGTAGAGCTATGAGGCTAATCCTTCCACCTTTAAGATTCTGTGGTAGTTATTTTAAGTCTAATGAGGTTGTTGGGGCATGGCCTAATAGGCTGATAGTGTGCAGATGGCAGTTGCCTTCTCTTATTTTTATCTTCTAATTGTGTTGAATAGTGCAAAGAGTATAATATACTTGTGTGATGAATGTAACAGTTTTTGGAGTTCCTCTCAGGATTTGAGAGTACTTGTTGCCAGTGTTCTCGAGTTTGCATGCTTTTAAGAAACTTTTGATTTATTTTTTTAAATGTTTCTTTTGTCTCCAGGTTTTGAAAGTATTTTAGAAGGGCTTTATGGACCAAGGCTACGAAGAGACCTCAGTTTATTTGAAGGTAAATGAGCCAGCTTTTAGTGCACTGGCCTTAATTTATCAGTTTTTCTTTTAGTTAAAGGTAGCTTAAAGTATTTAGTGAATTCTAAAATCGTAATCTTCAATTGTTTTTCTTTCTAATGTTTATTTCATCATTTTCTTGTCAATACTGTGCATAGGCAAAACACTAGGTAAAATCGTACCCAGGTTTTGTTCCTATGAAAGGAAATTTTGGATTAGTTAAGCTTTCCTGAGAAGCTTTCATGAAAAAGATTTATTTTTCTGGAATATTGCATCTCCTACTTAATTTTCTGCACAGCTTTTAGAAAGGGAAGACAAGCTGCTCAACTTCCTATCGACATTAATTGGGAAAAGGAAGGCAGTGAGTGCTAGTTTGTTGTTCTTGTAGTGGTCAAAAAAATACAAGCTTTTTAAACATAGAAAAAAGGTGTTTAACATATATATAAATTTTGCTTTTTATTTTTATGTATTTATATCTGTATAGAAGTATATACATAAAAGTATCTATTTCAGTTTGTGTTTGTGTATATATATAAAAATATACATTATATAATTTTCTATTTTGCCTTATTCCAAGTGGATTTGGTTTTGCTGTAATGGCTGTCAGTAACACCCGATTCTTTAGTTATGTGTGAAATGATTTATTAGTCTTTAACAGAAGCAGAGGAGGAAAATATAGCACAAAATTGTTTGAAGTGTTGAAAGAAGTATTCTGTCAAGTCCTTTTTCATTACTTTAAAGACTGTTCTTTCTGTTATTGAACCTTCAGAATATCCTGTTTCTCTACAATTCATTATTTGATAATGTAATTTGTAAAGCGTGTAACTTAAGTACTGCTAGCAGATGAGGCCGTGTGGCATACACTGTTTGATTAGAATAGGTTTGGAATGATTGCTTTATCTTGGTTATGCTTTTGTCCTCTTCATATTGTGCAAGTTCATTGGACTTACGTGCATGCATAACACTATTTATCAAGGGAAAGGAGGAGAACCTGAAATACTACTTTGATGTTTTAAGAATGTGTTTTCCTACTTATAAAGCTAAGCATGCCACTAGTCAGACTTAACAACATTTAAGAAATGTGTATATTTTGGGTTAAAGCTTATTTTCAGGAGTAGTATTCCCATCTGCTGTGATAAACAAGCACATTACTTCTTTGGAAAGGGAACAGGGCATTGTTGTTAAGTGTACAGTTGTGGGGTTTTTTTCTGATTTTAATCCCAATGAGTTGCTATTTATTGGGCTTTACACTGATTAGTGATTACAGCTTTATTTTCTTTTGCATCAGAAGGTTTATGTTTAAAAAAAAAAAAAATTGTGACCTCTGTTTTGCTTTTACTTTTGTGTGAGAAAGCAGAAAGTACTGAGCTAGTAACCAAAATAGAAGTGCTTTATTTGAAGAGTGTGATAATAGTACACCATAAGGTGTTATATTGCTCTTTTAGAGTTACTGCATGTGTATATTTGAGATATCTTATGGGAAAAGTTTTAGTTTATTTGCCTCATGATATTGAAGATTTTCTATAAGATCTGCTATTTCCATTGTTTGCAGAGGACCTTTGATATTTGATGCCTCAGTGACTTTGTTCTGCATATTAAATTAATGGGGTTTTTAAATGTAAAAATTTAAAACTATTTTTTTCCAGTTTGTAAGAATGCCTGTTAGTCAGGGACATGAGGTTTCCAACAGTTCCAACAGTAAAACATTTTTTTTTTTAATAGATACAGGATCTGTCACATCAGTAACATCATTTGAAATTGCCATGTTTTGTACAAATCCAGTAGAGATAGACCTTACAGTATAGCGTTCAAGGCTATGTCTAATCTGAGGTCTGAATTGCATTATTTAGATAAATACTTTTGAGTAAATTTTGTTATAAATCTTTCCACTGTCATAATTTAAGTGCCATTTATCACTTTACAGATCACGAAACAAAGATACAAAGTAATTGCCTTAGTTAACAAAATATGCGATTGGTAGAATTGGTACCCAAATTTTTAGACTCTTGGCAACACGTCTGAATCACAACATCTTGTAAGATGTCCATTTTTCTTATCAGAACCACTGAACCAGTACTGTTAACATCCAACATTATGCCTCAGTAGCAAGTGTATGTTTCTTTGAACAAACCTCAAGAAATTGTATGTCTTCCTTACCCAGAAATGTGAGAATCGACTGAAATACATGCCTCTTAGCTACAGTGCTATTTTTTCCTCTTGTATAGTTTTTTATATATTGTTTAACATAGAAAAAAAATAATAATGTGCATAAAATATAATGTGTTAATTGATATTTCCTCTGTAGTTCTGTCTTGAAGTAATATTTGATCTATAAACTAAATTATTGCATTCTAAGTTGCTTGAGAGAATAATAAATTGTAATGACAAATGGTGAAAGGTACACTCAGTTTCACTAGTTTTTTTTACTTTTCAAAGAAAATATCTTGTAAACATCAAATGGTTTTGCTGAGGAGCCAAGCTAATTGAACTGAAATAACCACCCATAGCAACAGACAGTTAGGTGATGGTGGCAAGGTTTTTTTTTATCTTGAAATTCTTATATGATATGTACATAGGACTTACCTTGAGCTTGCTTAAATGGCTCTCATGACCTCAGTTATTTTGCACCTTTTTTTTTCCCCTGACTGCTTTGATAGTGCAGCTTCTGAATGAGCTCAATGCTTCCTGTGTCATTGAATCCTTAGGGCTTTCCTTTGCTTATACCCATTTTCAGCTAAGCAGATTCACATGTAAATTGTTATTCTTGACATTCTACTTACAGATAGTTAACAACACTGTTAGAAAGCTTTTTCCTCTGATCATCTGGTATGTGTGTATTTCTTTTTTGGGATTATATGCTGAGATTCTGTTTTCCTGCAGACAGCAGAACAAAGGTGTCTTGTGTGGGGAAAGCAGCTCTCATACTTTCTGACAGGAAAAAATGCCTTATTCAGGATGAAAGGTTTATTTGAAGGGCATATCTTTTTTTCCTTTGGGTTGTTCTGGAATAGTTATATATAAAGTAATGGAGTGAAAAATTATATATAAACACAAATTTCTAATATTCCAAGCTTTTATGAAATTAAAAAGATGAAGGCATGTGATAAACACCTCATTATTCTGATGTATTTATTAGGAAACAGTAGTGCCATATAAAAAGGAAGGGGATGATACATTCACAATTGTGACAAATAGCTGGAAGATTTACTGGGACATTATTATGATTGGATTTTTTTAAACTATCTCGTTTAAATTTACCGGGCAATTGTTTCACATTAAGAGACAAACACGGAATCTATTCAGTAGTACAGATATCTGTGTTAATTTAATTCACTTGATTCTCTGGGAAAAATGGTTTGGGCAAACAAAGATTTGAATAGCTTAAGAAATGAAAGTAGATGTTAGTTTTTGTCAAAGTCCACAATTTCGTTCTTAAAATTGGAAATGGGTTTAGCAGCTTGGCACTAAATGACCTTGGTTTCAAGTAATGCTTAGCATTAAAATGCTCTTTGCCCAGTCTTAACAACGTTTTCTCAGGGGCTGGCTAGTGTTGTAGGTTGTCAGCAAGTCTTTCATCAGCTGACTTGAAGCAAAAGAAAATGAGGAGGGGAGATGATCATGATTCTAAACTGAATGCCTCGAAGAGAAAGCTTGTTCTGCTTAAAGAGCCATCTGTGCCTCTGATCTTTCTGAGAGTATGGTTGTCTATCTGTAGTTAAAAACTAAAGCTGGTCTCAGCACGTTTCCTGTGGCGGTGACTGGAGACTGTTGGATGCCTGGCAGTTGATGTATCTGGTATATATCTGCTATCTTAATGGCAGTTTTGCTTAGCTCTCTGGCATACTTAGTGTGTTAGGTTGTACGTGGTTTATATTTCTCTGAATAAATTGTGTTGCGTAGAGCTGATGTTTCTCAAGGTTTGTGTTTTTGTTTACACACAAGGATTTCTCTTCAGTTAGACTTTTAACAGTGGAACTTTAGGATTCCAAGGTAGAAGAATTTCTCTTAACACATAAATCCTGTCTTGCAGTTATGTGCAGAATCCCAACATACATAGGTAGATTTATTGTGATTGCAAGGAAAACGATGAAAACATTAACTTGTTATGAAAGAATAGTGCAGGGTTCTTTCATCTGTGGATATCTTAAAGGAGTAGCTCTAACAGGCTGAGACAGTTAGATTAATTCAGAAAAAATAACTCATTATCTTTTGTTACTCTCCTGTCAAGAAAAAATTCTGTATCTATTTTTGATCATCAGCTGTCCAACCTGGCAAAATTGCTGGTTTGTGTCCCTGGAAGCATAGAACATGTTATTTGTACAGAATTCTGTTCTAAATTAGTATTTTAAAGCTGAGTAAACTATGCTTGAATAATAGTATGGAGTTATTTGAGCTGTGTTTGCACTCAAGAACCTAACTTTCCCAGATTAACTATCTCTGATCATTCCTCTGTCACAAAATATTTAAGGAGGAGTAAAGTCTCAGCACTTGGCTGTGGGAGGGAGCAGATGGGAAGAACCCTACCGATAGCAAGGTCAGAGAAGGAGGAGGAGAGAAGGTGTGCTGGGCACCGGAACAGAGATCATAGCATCACTGTGGCTGGAAAAGGCCTCTAGGATCATCAAGTCCAACCGTCATCCCAACACTTCCCTAACCACTAGACCACAGCCTTAAGGGCTACAGCTACTCATTTTTTGAACACCTCCAAGGAAGGCGATTCTGCCACCTCCCTGGGCAGCCCATTCTGGTGCCTAACCACTCTCCCAGTGAAGAAATTCTTCCTCCTAATGTGCCAGGGGAGGTTTCCATTGGATATCTTGAGGCCATTTCCTCTTGTTTTATCATCAGTAATTTGGGAGAATAGACCAACACCCTCCTCAGAACAACCTCACTACAAACTGCAAGTTGTAGAGAGCAATAAGGTCACTGCTCAGTCTCCTCTTCTCCAGACTAAACAACCCCAGTTCCCTCAGCTGGTCTTCACAAGGCATGTTTTCCAGCCCTCTCACCAGCCTCGTTGCCCTTCTCTGGACCTGCTTCAGCACCTCCATGTCCTCCTTATACTGTGGTGCCCAATTGGAGATGGACATTCCCCTGCAGCCCATGGAGAGGACTGTTGCGAAGCAGGTAGAACTTGGAGCTTGAGGAGGACCGTGTCAGAACAGATACCCACGCTGCAACCCATGGAGAACCCTACACTGGAGCAGGTGGAGGTGCCCTGAAGGAGGCAGGTGGAGGTGCCCTGAAGGAGGCTACAGCCCCTGGAATGTCCATGCCAGAGCAGGCTCATGGCAAGATTTGTGGGCCATGGAGAGGAGCTCATGCGGGAGCAGGTTTTCTGGCAGGAACCGTAGGCCTGTGGAGTGCTCTCTTCCTGAAGTACTGTGCCCTGCGGAAAAGACAGATGCTAGAGCAGTTTGTGAAGAGCTGCAGCTCTGGGAAAGATCCCATGCTGGATCAGAAGAAAAATGTGAGGAGGAAGGAGTGGCAGAGAGGAACTGAGGACAGCCCTTGTTCCCTATCATCCTTGTGCTGTTTAGTATGAGGGAGGAGGTAGAAGAGTGAGGAATGAAGAAGTTAAGTTGAAGCCTGGGCAGAAGGGGTGGTAAGGTGGTTTTAGTTTTGCCTTCCTCATTATGCGAATCTGGTTTTATTTGGAATTAAATGAAATTAATTTTTTTCAAGTCAAGTGTTGCTTGCCTGTGACAGTAACTGGTAAGTGATCTCTCTAACTTGACCTGCAAGTTTTTTACCTTACTTTTTATCCCTGTCCTGTTGCAGAAAAGTGACTGGATGGGAGTTGACAGCTGTCACAATCCGGTACCGAAAGGGT
>NW_008594772.1:972-1595 GCF_000691845.1 Merops nubicus | reverse complement strand
GCAGCGGCCTTGCCAGCCAGAGTAATTCCGATTTTTGTTTTCCGCGGGCAGGCTCAGTTTTGGGAAGAATGCGGCTAGGGGGATGGGGAGGCGAAGGCAGCGAGCGGCAATGCAGGCCGATCCCCCCCTTCTCAGTTTCAGTTTTTAATTACTTAATGCTGAATCGCACGGCGCTTATCTAAATATTTGCAAATGCTCTTTCCTATTGATTCTTCTGAATAAACTGTGCTGCTGCTGCCCGCGAAGGGAAGGCGATCCCGCGCCCCCGAAACTACCCTCCCGAGGAGAGCGTGTCTGCGTGGGGACGCGTTCACTCTGGGCTCTGTGTATGCCTGTGGATGTGGCACGAACACGCGGGGTTCGTGGCGTGAATTATTTTTAATTTGGGTTGCGTGTTTGCTCTGTTGGTTTTGGTTTGGTTTTGCGTTTGGTTTTGGTTTTTTTTTTTGTTTTTTGGGGGTTTTTTATGTTGAACTCCTTCTCCCAACTCGTTTTTTTTTTTTTTTATTTATTTTTTTTATTTGGTGAAAGGTCCGATTCTCTTTCAAGCTGTGCTTGAAGGTGCTCTCGGGTATGTCCTGTACTTTGTGCGGGTATGTAACATGTACGCGTCCCTTCCTCGG
>NW_008594772.1:0-947 GCF_000691845.1 Merops nubicus | reverse complement strand
GAGCAATTTTCTGGAGGCTCGGTGACTCCCTCCTTAGGGTCACATTGAGTTCGAATCTGACTGAAGGTGCAGGAATCCTGCAACGGGGGAAATAAGAGAATAGAGAGAATGGGGTCAAGTTGGCTGCTTAGAGGCCAAAACTCCCACAGCTGCCTTAAAAAAAAAAAAATCATATATATATAAAAAAAATGTTTGGCTTTCCTCACTATATTGCAAATTGCAGTCTCCGTATCCAGGTATTTTCTTTACTGCTTAAAGCCTTCTCTTCCTTTTGCCCCCCCCTCCCCCCAGCACCCCCCCTGTTAGGGGAGAAGGGGGGGAGGAGGGAAAATAAAAGGAAAAGAAGTGGGGGGGGAAGAGGGGAAAAAATAAAACCCATTGAGTTTAGGCAAATAAGGTTTGGTCTCCGTATCCTATTACAAAGCACTTTGAATATGCAAGACATCACACAAGACCAGTTATTCCAGTTACGACAAACTTAAAAAGAGAAAAAAAGAGAGGCATGTTTAGATTGTAATTTGTTAGACCAAGAATTGTATTTAAAACTGTCTTTTAAATTTTTTTTTCCAGCCTCGCATTGTATCCAGCCTTTTTCTGACGTCTAGGGTTTTTTTTTTCATTATTATTATTATTATTATTAAAATCTTTCCGTTGAGTTTAGGAAGACTGCTGCGAGCAACACATTTTCTGTATTTTTGTTCCTGTATCTTGGAGGAGAGTTGGCAGGGATTCTGTGGTTTGCAGTTACACAATATGTTATCATGTTTTTAATCACTAAATCATTGCAGCGGTTATAGATTTACAGTCTTAGGGTATTACCGAGAGGAGCAGCGCAGCCTGCATGTGCGGGAACACACGAGAGCATGCAGCGAACATGCTCGTGAACTTTGCTTTTAAATCATTTCCCGGCCGAGCTCTGGCGGAGAGGAGCGCGAGCGCTTTGGCAT
>NW_008594771.1:0-743 GCF_000691845.1 Merops nubicus | reverse complement strand
AGAGAGAATGCAACATCCCAAATATCCCAAAAATCCCAGAAGCTGCTACTATGTGCAAGGAAACAGTGAAACAGGGTTGTAACCTGGCTCAAGCCTACAAAGAGGAGATAAAAGAGCCCCCTGAGAGCTCTATGTGCTATGCCATGACCAAACAGCAACTAAGATTAAATTAAGAGAGCAGATTATCACGGGCCCACCATCTCCTCCTATAGCTTGTGGTGTAAATCAAAGCAGGCACGACGTCCTCCAAAATTCTAGAGTTATTTACATGTGTTTGGACTGACCATGTTTACTCACCCGGGGTTTCCCTCCACCACTTGTTAATGCCTTTGGCACACTCTCCTGTAAATACATCTAGGATTTCAAAGGAAGGTCACTCTCTATTCCTTCCTCCAGGCCAGAACTATGCTGAGGATATGGAATGAGATCACTCGAGATCAGAGCCACCATGGGTGGGTAATGAGGAGGTTGCCCCTCTGGTGTGTGTAGATGTTGTTCCAAACCCTCATTACAGTTATGATCTACTCACAGGAACACAACAAACCCATCCTTGAATTTTGTCTTGTTCTTGATGTTTTGTGGAAGCCACTCCTGCAGTATTTTTCTGCTGATGTAATGCTAAATGGAAGCAAACGGGGGGAAAAGGTGGTGGGGGTGTGGGGGAGAGGGATGGAAGAATAGAGAAAAGGGAATGCAAGGAAATAGTGGAGGAAAAATCTAGAAAACTAGGGTTCCACTATGCA
>NW_008594770.1:0-2110 GCF_000691845.1 Merops nubicus | reverse complement strand
TTTTTATAAGGCCTTATTTAATACAGCAGAAAAATACAAAAAATGGAGAATAAGAATCAAGAGAAATTATTAAAACCTATTCTGCTTAATAGAAGCTATGATGGATTTTCCTTTTTCAAGAAAAATCGTGCAGAAAAACTTACTTTCTCCACTGCTTAATTTGTTCAGGATTTGTGTACTCCTTTAGACATTCGGTAATATGGTCCCCAATTTTGATTAGGCACTGTCTAGTATGCTCCAGCTGTTCCCTTTCAGAAAGGCCTTTCTCTGGTCTATCCAGTTGTTTCAATGCTGCCTTGACAGGCCTCATTCTTTCTTTGCACTATAAAATGTAAAAAAGGAATACATTAATTCAAAGGAAAATAAAAATATAATAAAAGTTGTAAAGCATGACCCACCCTTACTGCGTTATTTATATAGGCAAAGGCAATACTGTTGTAAGCCAAATAAAGTTTTCACACATCTCTCTTTTCGTTTTCTACAAGGTTTCATTTGGAAAAAGTACTACTTTAAATCCAATTGAAGATTTACTCCAGTTTGAAAGCATTAGATTGTATGTAACAAATATTAAAGACTTAAGAAAGCACTAATTTAAGAGAAAAGATTTTCTAAGGGAAAGGAATTATTATAACTAGGTGTAAGGATCGATTCGATCCTCTTTTATTTTCTGGCTTTTTCGGTGACTGGAAGGCATTCTCCGCCATGCCACCACCGCATACTTCAATACCCACACTGCCCCTCCTTCCTCCTTTATCCCTGCCGAGACTGAGAAATCTCGTGATGGTTCCCGAGAGATTTCGGTGCCTCGCGATAGACTTTATTGATAATAAATATAATATTAAACCTGAAACTTCCGGGGTTCTCTCTCTTCTTTGTGGGATCGGCTCCGAGGCGAAGCCCCTCTCCGAGAAGAAACTCCGCTCTCGCTCGGTAAGCTTTTTGCCCGAACGGCCGAAGACGGGGAGGGGAGAGCTGGGAAGCTGCGGAGCCGCGCCCAGCAGAGCCACCGTGGAGCCGGCGGGCAAAACTGCGCTGTGCCGGCATCAGGATTAGCCGAGCCGCGCTGTGCTGAGCCGAACCGAGCTGGGGGACAATACCGCGCCGGACCGGACTGCACCGTACTGGGGCTTCGAGCCGTGGCCACTGCGCTGCTTGTCGCGCGCTCACCATGCCTCCTCCCCCCAAGAACTGGAGCTGCTGTACCTGATTTTACAGCCAGTTTCTTAGTTGCTCGCAGCACGTTGCAGAGCCGCATTTGTGATCCCCTGCCAGGTGATTCCGGACGCATAACTTTAGCTTCTGCTGCCCAGCACTGTACTAGAACTGTGCGCCCCAGGGCACCGCCATTTTGAGTCTGGTCACTACTTCCTGGACTCCAACTCCCAGGAGGCAAAGTTTCCGGAACTTCTGGCCAACGTCATCCTGAGTGCCGGAACTTTGCTGAGACCACAACAAAACTACCATTCCCATCGTTCCCTTAAGAGACGTTCCCTCGACACCACCTCAAAGACTGGTGATTTGGACTTTTGAACTTTTGAACCTTTCCTGGATTTTTACCCTCTAATTGGTGCTCACTCTTAATAAACCTCATAACTTGAGTATCAAATATTGGTCTCGGTAGTAATTCTGAGCATGTTAAAGAGGCTATTCTCGATTAACCTCAGAGTAACCCTTATTAAACTGTACAGCTTGCATATTGAATCTTGGTCTCGGTAACAATTCTTGAGCATGGTAAATGGTTATTTCCGATCTACCCTTGGAAGACGAGCACCACATAAACCTCTCGGTCTCATCTGAAGCCCTCTCTATCTTGAGGGGCAAATCGTCACGGCCCTGATAATCAGTGACCTTTGGCACCGGTTCGCGACACTAGGTTTTACAATCGTGGGTTTAACTTTCAGCACAAGTATATAGGACAAGACTTATTTTACTTTTTAGGACCTTGAAAGCTATACAAATTCAGTATCAAGATTAAGTATGAGAATGTTCAATATATTTTAAGTAGATACTTTCTGCAACAATTAAACTTGGCATTCAAGAGATGATATACACTCCCTCTCTGAGCAGCTTAAGTCCGAGTTCTACACAGATACTGACAGAAATGGAGCTG
>NW_008594769.1:16210-17689 GCF_000691845.1 Merops nubicus | reverse complement strand
GCAGAGGGAGAGGAGAACCTCCCTTGAGCTCCTGGCCATTCTCTTCTTTGCACACCCGAGTCCCCCTGCAGAGCTGGAGCCGTGTCTGTGGAAGGGTTTCTCGTGGCAGCTGCCCCAGGGGCTGTAGGTTCAGCCTCTTTGCTCGGCCCTTCACGTACCCACTGTGCTGAGCGGGCACAGGAGCCACTGTGGAGCGGCGCCGGCCGAGGGAGTGGGAGGTGAAGCTCTGCAGCCAAGCTGGCTGAGCCAAAGCTGGACTAAAAAAAGAGACAGGCAGCTATCCCTCCTTCTCCTGCTCTGGATGGAAACGTGGCTGAGACGTGGAGGCTCTGCTGGCAGGCCGGGGCTGAGGCTGCTGGCAGGGAGCAGGTCAGAGCCCTGCTCTGGCCTGGGAGCGTTCAGGGACTTTGCAGGGAGTCACAGAACCCCCCCTGGGCAGCCCTGCTCCACCTGGTCAGGTCTGTGTGGCCATGGTTATGGGTTAATGCTGGGGTGTGGTGACCCCCAGTGTCATCACCTGGTCCAGGGGTGGAGGGCTGTGCATGGGTAAAACCCAGCAAATCCTCACTCTAAAAAATTCCTTCCTTCTCTCTAGTCTAAATGTCCCTCTTTTAATTTAAAACCATCACCCCCTGTCCTGTCCTCACAAGCTCTGCTCAAAAATCTGTCCCAAACTTTCTGACAGGCCCGTTTAAATACTGGAAGGCCACCAGAAGGTCTCCCTGGAGTCTTCTCTCCTCCAGGCTGAACAAGCCCAACTCTCTCAGCCTGGCCAACTCTGGAATGCAACCATGTACTCAGCACTGCCAGGTCACCACTAAACCCTGTCCCTCAGCACCAACCAAAGGGCTCCAGCACACTGCAGAGCACATGAATACTGAAAGCAAAAGCAACGAGTGGAAAAAATTACAATCATATTCACACTTCAAAAAAAAAAAAAGTAATTTCCAAGTGCAGCTTATGGCTATATCTTGAGATTGAAACCCAAAGCAGTGGCAGTTGTGTTGTCTCTCCAAGGCTTTCTGTGTAAGCGAGCTGCCCTCGGCCGTGGCAGCCAGCCCCCGTTTCAGCAGGGCTGGTGTGGATGGTGCTGGCTTAAGGGCTCTGGGAGAGAGGGAGTGAGGGGTAAGATTACAAAAGAGAATGTTGAAAGGGAAAAAAAATGAGTAGCTAAGAGTTCGGAAGCTCTGAGTCAAGATTACACTCGAATAATACCTGCTGTGCAGGAACCAGGGTTTGAGACAGAGAGCGGCTGGGGCCCAGGCACCCCTTCCTCCTCATCCCTGGGTTTGTGTGGGGGGACCCAGCCTGGTCCCGGGGAGCTGCGTGGGCAGGAGGGGCCAGCCGGGCTTCTCACCTGGCACCTGGGCACCTCGGGCTGAACCAGGGCAGGGGCTGGCCCTGCACTTGGGTCTCAACCGCCCCCTGCAACGCCCCGGGCTGGGGCAGAGGGGCTGGAAAGTGCCTGGTGGGGAAAGG
>NW_008594769.1:10004-16179 GCF_000691845.1 Merops nubicus | reverse complement strand
GTACCGTGGGGGCGGCTTGACATGTGGCTGGAGATGAGCCAGTGTGTGCCCAGGTGGCCAAGAAGGCCACCAGCATCCTGGCCTGGGTCAGCACTGCTGTGGCCAGCAGGAGCAGGGCAGGGATCATCCCCCTGCACTGGGGAGGCTGCACCTCAAATCCTGGGTTCTGTTTTTGGCCCCTCACTCCCAGCAGGACCTTGAGGGGCTGGAGCATGGCCAGAGAAGGGCAACGAAGCTGGGGAAGGGTCTAGAGGCCAAGTGTGGGGAGGAGCAGCTGAGGGAGCTGGAGGTGCTGAGCCTGGAGCAAAGGAGGCTCAGGGGAGACCTTCTGGCTCTGCACAGCTCCTGACAGGAGCCTGGAGCCAGGGGGGGGGTCAGTTCTGTGATCGCTGGCAAGGTTCAGCTCTCTGTGGGGCAGAGGGACCCGAGACCTTCCTTTGAGCTTCAGCTTCACGCTCACAAGTCCTGACAAAGTTGTTGCTTTGTGGTATGGTCAGGCATTCCCTCTGCTATCTCCTGCTTGGCTCTCCTCCCTGGCAAGTATAAATGTTCCAGATAGTTGAACAGATTCCTTGACACAAGACAGCTGCTTTTGTAGGGAGGAATTAATTTAATCTAGGCTACTCCATCATTAAAATAATCTGAAGTGTCAGATGGGAAAGCACAGAAACAAGCTAACTTGTAGATGAAAACTCAACATTTTTTTCCAGCCTGAAGTGCCTCAAAAGGGGAGGTAACATTATAAGAAGTCACTCTGGGTCTCCATATAATATCTTAATGATGTAAAAAAATATAGCCCAAAGAGAAGTTGTGAGGGAATGATCTTTGCCCTGGCTGGCTTGATGACTTGTACTTCTTCTCTGGAGCATAAGAGACCGTGCAGAGTCAATGACAACACAGCAGTTGTGTGGACATCAAGCACCCAGAGGAGGAAGGACAGCCCAGCTCAGCACCCTGCTGAAGGAAACGGAGCCTGCTCAGCAGCTGCCTCACACCTCAGAGCATCCACACACCGGTGGGCTGTGCCAGGGAATGACACTTGTCTCCGTTTGGTGCTCTGGCTGGGGTTGCACTCACAGGCAGCACTGCAGGTGGTCTCAGCCATTGCAGCCCCTGGCCAGCACCAAGCCCTCCCAAGCCTCTCGAGAGGCACGATGTGGGTTTGCCCCCCCTGGGCAGCACCACAGTGCCAGACACCTGAACCTCTGAAGTTTTCCAGGTGAGCCCTGGCACACACTGCCCCGCAGGGAGGGGCAGAGATGATTGTGTGTGTGTCTGCAGATGTTTGTGCTGAGGAAACAAACATCTGCCAGCCGTGTAGCTGAGGAGCTGCCCCACAGTGCAATCCACGAGTTTCCAGTGAATCATTTTCCAGCTATAAGCTGTTAATAGAATGAAGGAGTCGGTGCGTGCACGATATAAACACAGATGTGTCCTACAGCATGTTGGCAAATCCCAGATAAGCCTCAACATTTGAACTAGGACTCGGTTCTCATGTTGCTGTCAAGAGGGAGAAGGTTTTCAGCTCCACAGTGCATTTTGTGGACAGTCCCATCTGTGAGGTCCGAACTGTAGCCTCTGTGGTGGGGTATCTTATTTCTTCCTGTGGAAATTCAGCCAGGAAACACTGAATTTAGAATCCCCTGGTAGTCTCTCCTGCCAGGGTATTCATTGAGTTCCTTGAGGTCTCCTCACACAGCAATTATGTGGTCAGATGAGGATGGAAATTTTGGCTTTGAAAGACAAGTTGCTGGTGGTGCTCTGCAGGGAGAGCTGGAGCCTGGGGGACGTCGGGCAGTTGTCGTGGACACTTGCAACCACAGAACGGTTTTGACTGGAAGAGACCTTTCAGATCAAGTCCCACCATGAGCCCAGCACAGCCAAGAAGAAGATTAAGAAACTGAAGTTTACGTTTCTATTCTGAAAGGTTTCTGGATTTTGAGGCTGACTTCATTCTTCTGGGGGCGGGGCGCCCGGTGGTGGCAAAGCTCTAATTTCAGATGGCTGGTTGCACCAGGCATGGCTGAGAGCAGCTTTCCCCCGACGGGGCAGCTGACGTGACAGAAGACTGGCCCAGCCACTGCTGCTCCTGCTCTGCTCTGAGCAGTGGCCTGGCTCACGTGGCTCTCCCCGCCGGCAGCGCGGCCGCCCCATTTGCATAGGGGTCATGTTGTGCTAATGTGTGTCTTGTAGAAGCAGACAGCATGCAAAAGAGGGTGGTTAGAACCTGACCCGGCGATGTTTTTACATTTCAAATTATGCATAAAGTGTGCATTACATTAATTAGGGAATTCATTAAGAAGAGGAGAGCGAAGAAACTAGTTGGCAGCGTGCAGCGTTTAGCAATGTAAGCCATTTTCTATAGTTGTTATATATAATTTGTCTCATAACATTATCCTTTGATAAATTATTGCAGCATAATATGATATATGTAGCTTATTAACAGTTTCATTAATTACTATTAGAGCAAAGACACTCTGAAGTCTGGTACACACGAGAACAAGTGTTGAAGCAGATGGCTGGAGTCAGTGAGACGCAATCGCTGCTGAGCCCTTTTACCTAATTATGTTATTACATCAAAATAGTTAAACTAAATTCCTCAAGTTGTCAGCAAAGCACTGGGATGTTTGGAGCTGCTGCCATGACGCTGGGATAACCCCCGGGCCACACCCCTGTGCAGAGGGCAGGGACCCTCTGCCTGTCCTTCACCAGCTCAAACACCTCCGTGCCCTCCCCGGACATCCCAGCAGAACTCAGACCTCACCATCCTCACCTGCATCCCAGGCCAGCTGCCTCCTCCTCCTCCTCACAGCCCTGAAGAGCATCATCACCCACACCTTTCCTGGGCAGCCTCGCCGTGCCAGCACCCTGGGAGTGCCCAGGGGCAGGTCTGGGGTAGGCAGCTCTGGTGGGGTTTGGTTCACTGGGTTGAGGAGGGTGGAAGGGCTGTGAGCTGCAGGGATGAGGATGGGGAGCATGGAACCAGAGAATCACAGACTGCCTTGGGTGGGAAGGGACCTCTCAAGATCATCCAGTCCAACCCCCTGCAGGGACAGGGACATCTGCAGCTAGAGCAGGGTGCTCAGAGCTTCATCCAACCTCCCCTGGGATGGTGCCAGGGATGGGGCAGCGACCACCTCTCTGGGCAGCCTGGGACAGGGGCTCATCACCCTCAGTGTCAAACATTTCTGCCTTCTGTCTGCTCTGTACCCTCACACAGCACAGCCCTGCTGGTGCAAACAGCTTTGCAGCAGCTCTTTGATTACACTTGCTGAATTCTTTCCTTTTCTACCTGACTAAACCCAAAGAAATACAAAGCACAGAGCTGCCCGGTGCCCTCACAGCTCTCCTGGGGGTCACAGCCCTGGAAGGAGACCCTTCCTCTGCCCCAGCAAAAGCATTGCCCAGGGGCTGATCCCTGTCAGGTCCAGCCCTGCCCTTCCCAACCTGCAGAGCTTCCTGCAGGGAATGTTACCGTGGACACTTCCACAACTTTGAGCTCAAATTATTACCATGAGTGTCCAAGTTGTCAGAAAATGACAGGAAAAAAATAATCACTTAGAATCACTTCAGAACATGGTATTTCATACAACAGAATATAAGAGAAATTACTTTGAGACTTATTGAAAGAGGAAATTTAGAAAGGAAATGACATTGCAAGAGCAAGGACATGAGCATGTGAATTTTGATAAGGCCATTTTTTTCTTCTGTCTTTATACTGAGTTTTAGCAAACGTGCAGAGGTTCCAGAGGATGGGGAGTCACTGCTCTCACCTCTCCATACCACCTGCTCCCGCCTCAGGCCCCCTCACAGCAAAGAAGTTTCTCCTCCTGTCAGATGGAACCTCCTGGGCTCCCGTTTGTGCCCATTGCCCCTTGTCCTGTGCCAGGCTGCCCAGGGCAGTGGTGGAGTCCCCACCCCTGGAGGGGTTTCCAAGCCGTGGAGATGTGGGGTGAGGGACATGGGGCAGTGGGGACCTGGCAGGGCTGGGGCAACATTTGGACTTGATCATCTTCAATGTGTCTTCCAACCAAACTGAATCCATGGTTCTGTGACTCCCTGCACAGCATCCACACTGATGCCAAGAGCCTTACCAGCAGCTCTTCTGCCTGCTCCCAGTGAGCTGGGCACCTGGAGTTCTGGTGTGCAGAGACTTTTCTCCCATACTGTAAGTAATGTAAAATAATTATCTTAAAAATGCAGCTGCAGTGCTGTGAGTTGTCTCTCCAGAGGGGGTTCAGATTATCCAGGGTGGCTGAAGGCATCTCTGGTAGGTTTGCAAACCCACCATCATGCTGGAGGTGGCCTCAGGTGGGCAGAAGGAGGGAGAAAATGTGAAGCCAAGAGTACAAATCATGAAAAATGAAATGCTTAATTTCTCCCTGAGCATCAGAAGGCGTGTGGGAGGAGAGCAGGGGTGTGGATTGAGTCACTGAACAGAATTTCATGTGTTTGTGTTTTAATTATCCACACCATCAGTTTTCAGGGAATCTCCCACCTTTGTGTCTCTGGTTACAGGTACCACAGAATTACTGAAAAACCCTCTCAGCAAAAGTGCTTTACAAACTTTTTTTTTGGTCAAGGTGCTGAAAATTGTTACACCCAGCTCTTCCCTTGGCCTCCTGTAGTGCAGCAGCCTGTCCTCAGTCACGCAAGGACCAGATCTCAGGCTCAGATCCAAGCCCCAGTATCCCAACTGGCTGATTTCAGAATGGGGGAAGGGGAAAAGCAGTCGCTGGGATCTGGAATTCTGGGAAGAGATGGGGAAATTTGTCCCAATAGGCTGCATGGAGGATTGTTAGCTCCAAATTCACCTCATTCTGGGCACTTTGGAGGTCTGGTGACAAACAGACTCAGCGGGGTACACATGGGATCTAGGAATGCAGGTGAAAATTTGGGATCACAGGATTTACAACACAAGTGCTTGATTCCTGAGATAAACCCCTGGGTGGGGGTGGTGACCGACCTCAAAAGTTGGTGCTTGCACTGAACTTATTGCTCGTGTCCCCCATGGTCCCAGCTGCTCAGGGGACTTGTCAGGCAAACACTTCCGTGGCAGCTCTGACTGAGGAACTGGCACTTGCTGCTGAGGGACTTGGGGGTGCTGAGCCTGGAGCAAAGGAGGCTCAGGGGAGACCTTCTGGCTCTCCACAGCTCCTGACAGGAGCCTGGAGCCAGGTTTAGTTTGGATAATAAGAATAATTTCTTCCATAAAAGGGTTGCCCAGGGCTGTGCCAGGCTGCCCAGGGCAGTGGTGGAGTCCCCACCCCTGGAGGGGTTTCCAAGCCGTGGAGCTGTGGTGTGAGGGACACGGGGCAGTGGGGACCTGGCAAGGATGGGGAAGGGTTGGACTTGACCTGAAAGATCTCTTCCAACCAAAGCAATTCTGTGATTCTAGGAACACTCAATGCCCACCACGTTTAACTCTTGGGATGAGTTCCAGGTACCTCCCGTGGGGACATTCATCATGTCTAACTGCTGAGGAACTCCAACTCCAGTTCTGCTGGGACCTCCTGAACAGCAAAGTGCTGGACTGCCTACACCCCCATCAGCTCCGACTGCACAGAGCTGCCTTGTGCATCTGGAACCAGCAGGGGCAATTAAAGGCATTAGGAGGACTGTGTAAAGATGAGATGTGTGTTCTAACCCCACTGTGTGATATTTAAGCAGACTGCATTATTCTGTTATTATTTCCCTCTGTGGCTGTGTGGTCAGGAAGGGCACAGGGCTGCACAAACCCCTGGCTGGCTCCAGCACAGGGCTCAGCTGTGGAGCTCCAGGGGCTCCAGCTGTGGGAGGGATGGGGAGCTGTGGCTGTGGGAGCTCCAGGGGCTCCAGCTGTTGGAGGGGCTGTGGGAGCTCCAGGGGCTCCAGCTGTGGGAGGGGTGTGATGGGGAGCTGTGGCTGTGGGAGGGGAGCTCCAGGGGACCCAGTTGTGGGAAGGGACAAGGTGGGAAGCTGCAGAGCAAATCCAGTGGAGAGAGTGGGCAGAGGCTGCAGCTGAGCATCAAGTGGCTTCCCTGTCCTCCCACCCTGCACCATCCTCTGCCCCCTTGAAGACCCCCAGTGCCCTCACACCCCTGAGCCCAGCCCAGCTCTGGAAGCATTGAGAAAGCAGAGAGCACCAGACACCAGAGGAGGAACAAGTCCCTGCACTCACACACCGCAGGGGACC
>NW_008594769.1:1137-6137 GCF_000691845.1 Merops nubicus | reverse complement strand
GGAGAGTCACGGATGGGGAGGACCAGGAGGGGCTGTGCAGGGGATGATGCCAAGCCCTGTCATTCCCCCCATCCCTTTTTCTGTTAGCTTAAAAGGTGGCTGATAGGAGGCCCTTGCCTGGGACCGTCTCCTCCGTCAGACCCCTGGGTGCCTGCAGGGTGGGCACGGCTTTGGGCTGCCCTTGGGGCTGAGGCAGAACGGCAAACACTGGGCTAAGCACCACCCAAAAGGAGCACCCAGGGCAGTCGTGCCCTCCTGGGGAGCAGGGGTGAGCACCTGGCCAGCTGGGTGGCACGGGGCAGGGGGAATAGCACCTTGGGGTTTGGGAGGGGCACAGTGTCACCTCCTCGCATAAATGCGGCAGCTAAAGAGATGGAAAATCTGAAATAATGATGCAGACAGATTTGTGGGCTCTGAGCGTGCCCGGCCAAGCAGCACTGCACAGCCTGCACGTCCTGGGCACGTGTGGCAGCAAACCCATGAGCTGGCAGCACACAGAGTGTCTTAGCTCCTCGTGGCATTCCTTCTGTGGAGTGAGGCAAGAGAGAGATGTCAGTAATAATTTCCTGAGTGATTTTTAAAAGCATGTGACTCCCTCCCTTATTAGTTTTAATAAAGAGTCACTGCTCCCTAAGCTTGCTTGGGAAATTATTACCTATCAGCAAGACAGAAGACAAACATCTGAGCTATTGGCAGCAGTGGAGAGCGAGCCCCTTTTGGTGGCTGTGCAGGGACAAGCGTTACCTTTTTTCCCCAACCTGAAATTAAGCTCTGTTTGCAGATGAGCGTGGTGCTGAGCCCTGGCAGCTCCCACCCGACGACCTCAGAGTGTCTGTGAGAATCAGGCTGTGTCCTGAGCCCCTGCTCCTGCTCCCCTGGGAAGCACCTGTGAGCACTGTCCTCTCCCTGGAGCACCTTCCTGTGCTGGGCACTGTCAGCCTGGGGATGGGGAAGGTGCCGTGTTTGGGGACGTGCAGAGGTGTCCCCTTGGACCAGGGCAGGCATCGTCCCCTTGGACTCGGCACTGCTGAGGCCACACCTCAAATCCTGGGTTCCTTGGGAGCAGAGCCCCACCTCCACCTGGCTCCAGCCTCCTGTCAGGAGCTGTCTTCTGCTTTGAGCAGTCAGCACTGGTTTCACTTGAAAGGACTCTTCATGAGTTCTCTTGTCTTCTGCTTTGGTTTCACTGGGAAGCACTGGTCTCACTGGGAAGCACTGGTCTCACTGGGAAGCACTGGTCTTGGCAGGCAGCACTGGTCTCAGTGGAAGGGAATGGTCACAATTGCTTTACATCTGCAGTCTCATTGAAAACATTTATTCAATCAAAGGGAAAAATAAATGTGGTCCCTCCGCTCTGTCAAGTATAAACTGTTATTGATCCCCTAAATGAAATTTGTCCGTGCTGATCGATCAAACACATTATCTTTTTTCCCCAGTCTATTACCAGCAATTGGAAACTCTCAAGCATCAATAGCAGCCTGGCCACACACAGCTGGAAACTGAGCCCATGGGCTCCCAAAATCCGAATCATTCCCGTCCCCCTCCTCCCTCTGCAAGCTGCAGCTCTGGCTCCTGGAGCTGAAGGTTGGAAGAAGTTAAATCTCATCACGTGCTTGTGTCGTGTTAAACTCCAGGCGGGTGGTCCTGGCCAGGTGGCAGTGTGGGGATGGCACCGGTGCCCACCCAGAGGGGCCCTGGGGATGTGCCTGTGCACCAGCCCCGGCCCCTGCTCAGGCCCGGGCAGGATCTGGCCATCCCTCCCCATCCCTGCCCTTGCAGCAGACTCCTAGAGAGAAGTGTCTGCAGAAAGTGCTGGGGCAGAGCCAGCGTGTCCTGGCTGACATTCTTTCTTCTTCATGAGAAGACATGAGTTCCCCAAGGGACAAGGGACAGGACAAGAGGAAAAGGCCTCAAGTTGCACCAGGGGAGGTTTACATTGGATGTTGCAAACAATTTCTTCCCTGCCCGGGCAGTGGTGGAGTCCCCACCCCTGGAAGGGTTTCCAAGCCATGGAGATGTGGTGTGAGGGTCAGTGGGGACCTGGCAGAGCTGGAGGAACAGTTGGACTCCATGATCTGAAAGGTGCCTTCTAGCCAGAGCAGTCCCTGATTCCATGATTCTAGCAGGTGAGCAGGCGTGTCTCCTGCTCTGCATGTCCACAGGAGCTCAAGGTGAGAGCCTGCTGATGGCTGCACATCCAAAATTGTTCCTGCCAGGCCTGTGTGACTCTGGAACATCTGGTGGTCTAGCAAACTGTTCCCAAGGAGGGGCTTGTTGAGCAACATCCTTCGTGACCGCAGTAGTGAACGCTGACTTTGGCTTTCCTGGCAAGGGAGTTCTCACCTCCCTCCTTGTAGCTTTGGGCTTGCTCTGTCAGGCTGATGGAAGACTTGCAGTAATTGCCTTTTTGGGCCATTTTAAGACCTGTCAGAGGGCATTGGCTCGGCACTCAGACCCCACTGAGCCAGCAGCAGAGCTCCACTGGGCTTCCAGGTCCCGCTGCTTTTGCAGGGAGTTCACTTTTGCATCGGTTCCATTTTTTTACTGCAGAATTCCCACCCCTTTTTGTTGTTGCGTTTTATGAACTCTCTAAGAGAGGCTTAAAGTCAGATTTGGCTGGTGGCAGATAGTAATTAAGTTCCAGATGACGCAGATGATAACTTTCCCTTGCAATATGGAGCAAATGCCAATAATACATGCAGCCAGTTTCTGGCTCCAGATGCATCGGATTGTTCCGTTCGCTGACGCGCTCAGCAAGGCGCGAGCGCCGCGGCACCGAGGAGCCTCTTCCAGGAGGGAGCTGGGGCCCGACGACTCTTTTCGGGATTGTTTAAAATGCATATTGTCTGTGTACATGGCAATAAGGCAAATGCCAAGCACGGGCGCCGCAGGGCTCCTGCTGTGTCAGATGATTAACTCCTCCAGACTCGCAGCCGTCGGGTCACTCTGGACGGTGCTTCCAGGTCAGCGTGTGCCCGGCGGGGTCGGGGGTGCTGGCTGACCTTCCCACAGCCCTGCAGGGCAACAGCCTCACAGGACAGGGACAGCCCGCCCACTTGGCTTTGGGGAGGGGTATTTATTTAAAAATGCAAATGTATTATAACATATGTGACTTGAGGATATTCAGATGGGGAAGCAGAACGCGTTTCCTCCCATCCTTTTTCCCCGGTGAATTTCCAAATGAAATGCTTAATGGGGGAAAAGGCAAGAGATGGAATAAATGATGATACTAACGATGAAGATCACTTACCTCGTTCTCTGTACAGTTGTCTAGGACCTTTCTGTCGATGACACGCTCCATGCAGAGAGTCTTCAGCTGAATTAAGTTTGTGATATTAACAAAAAACGTGCAGTAAACTGCTTGTCAGCTTTGTTTCGTCTCCTGCCTGATGTCTAGCATGAAGAGAGCACACACATGACCTTACTTTATCTGTAACATCCTGTAGCACACACGAAGCTGGGAAGCCTTCCAGAGTCTTCTTTCTTTCGTCTTCAATAAACTGTAAAACCAGACCTTTTAAATTCCTGCCTATTGCACTTTGTGGTGACCTGACCTCACTGCAGAAGCCGTTGGCCGACTTTATTTTTATCCTTGCAGGAAGAACAGTTGTTTATAAAGCTCAACAAGCATAAAACAATACGCTTCAGGATTATAAATAGCATTTGAAAAGGTTTGGAGATTACACACTGTTGCCTGACATACTACAGGGCAAAATGTCTTTCTTCAGGTAAATGAAGAGTTTTGATCAAGGAGGGACAGTCAGAGCTTCAGGATGGGGCCGACAATAGCTCAATAAATCAGTGAGGTTACAGTCTGATGGTGTTCAGCTTCCTTTCAACGCACACTCAGCACGCAGGGAGTGGCTGGGAGCTGTGGCACTGTGTGCTGTGGCACTGTGGTGCTGCCATGCCAGGCACTGCGGGCATTGCCCATGGTGGGGGCACTCAGCGACCCTCGGGCAGCGAGCTCTGCGGGCAGCCCGGGCTTGGGGGCGTCCAACAAGCCCTTCAAAGCAGCCTCTGGAGTCCTTGGTGTGCTGTGAGGGCACAAGAGACAGCACAGCTCTCTGTGCCTGTGTTTATAGACACAGCACTGATGGTGAAGCTGAGAGCTAACTGCACACGCAAGCAGGAAGGGACCAGAGGAATGAATGGCACCAAGTGACCACAGGCAAAGATCCCGTCAGCACAGCAGTGCTGTGTGGCCATCACTGGGGAGCCTTACACACCCACCCCAAACTCCCCAGCAGAGCTTGCACCCCATAGCCAGGGAAATGGGAGCTGTGCTGGGACTGGGACAGGGCCAGGCTCTCACCTCCACTTGCCAGGGGTCTGCGTGGTGATGCTGTGCTGGGGTGAGAGCGAGGCCACTGCCAGCTGTGCAGCAGGGCTCAGTGAAAGGTCCTCACTGCACGAGTCTGGGGAGGGGTGGCCGAGTCTTTCCCTCAAAAAAAGAGTTATATTATCGTAATTGCCCACCCCCCCAGCCATATTCCTCCCTCTGACCTTAGACCCTATGCCAAGGATCCAAGGTGGCAAATCACTGGTGGAACAAAGAGGTTTATAAGCTCACTTACAGTGCTGGATGATCCAGGAGATCAGTCCAGCTCCAACTGTACAGCCAAAAGTCGAGGCCATTCTTCCTCCCTCTGCTCCTGCCTGTTCTGATGTCCCACTCCACATGGGCTCTGCCTGCAGGAGGCAGCTGGGAGGCCATCCAGTAACTGGAGACCCTACAGAGTATGTTTATCACATAGGTCAAGTCACTGCCAGCAGAGTCAGCTTTTATGCTGTTAACTTGGAGCAGGACACCTGATGCTGAAGGTGGGGGCACCTGCTGGTGACCTCATCAGTTCCCACCCAAGGCTGCCCACACCCTGGGTGAAAATCAGTCAGGAGTGTTGCCAGCGTGCCATCACAGCCGTGGCTGTCACAGGGCATCTGCCACTCCTCCAAGCTGCTCTGCCCCACTCCGGGAGCCCCCCCTGCAGCGCTGGGGC
>NW_008594769.1:0-1073 GCF_000691845.1 Merops nubicus | reverse complement strand
AGTCCTCAGCACAGCAGAGCCAGGGAGCTGCTGGAGCGGGGCCAGAGGAGCCCCAGCAATGCCCCGAGGGGGGAACCCCTCTGCTGGGAGCCCAGCAGGAGAGAGTTGGGCTGGGGCAGCTGAGAGGAGAAGGCTCCAGCTGGGGAGACCTTCAGAAAGCTGGGGACAGACCTTTCAGCAGGGTCTGTTGAGGACAAGTGGTGGTGGGTTCAAACTAAAAGAGAGAGATTTAGACTAGATAGAGGGAAGACATTTTTTTCCACTGAGGGTGGTGAGCCCCTGTCCCAGGTTGCCCAGAGAGGTGGTCGCTGCCCCATCCCTGGCACCATCCCAGGGGAGGTTGGATGAAGCTCTGAGCACCCTGCTCTAGCTGCAGATGTCCCTGCTCCCTGTGGGGGGGTTGGACCAGATGACCTTGAAAGGACCCTTCCAAGGGGCTGGACAGCTTCTAAAGGCTGTCCCTAGGTGATCACTAACCCGTGCTACAGACCTGTGGACAGCCTGGCAAGCCCAGCAAGGCCCTTTCCAGCCCCTTCCCTTTGCAGTCTGGGGCTGGACCCACTGCTGGGAGAGGGGAGTCACTCCTGCATCCGCAGCTGGGGGTGTCCCTGTCCCAACACCCACCTCCAGCATCCCCCAGTAGCTCTGCCAGACCCAGCCAAGCCCTGCTGAGCAGCTGTGGAGTTTCTTCATCGAGGATCAGAACCGGCCTGAAATGGCTCATGAGCCAGGGAGGAGGTGGAATCGCTTGCCTTGCTGCACAAGAAAAACCCTGCATTTTGTTAATGTTCTGAATTAGCAGAAATTTAAAAATAGGGTTGTCCACCCCTTGCTTGAGAATTGTTTACAGGGAGCAATGAGCAAAGCGAGGCGCTGCCGGGCTGCCGAGCCGCTGGGTCGCCTCATTAATTAAAACACAAGTCAGCTCTCCCCAGCTCTGTAGCCTGTGGGTATCCAATGTTCTCCACTTGATTGAGTCAGGTAGTGGCAGCACAGGCATTTCTGATTTTGTGCTGGAAGGGATAACAAAAATGTAAAGCTGTTTGCTGCTACTTCATTTGAAAAAATATTAC
>NW_008594768.1:21133-31221 GCF_000691845.1 Merops nubicus | reverse complement strand
TCCTCTTCTGACCGACTCTTACACATGCAAACACTGTTCAGATCTTTGCCACCACCTCTTTCACTTGAGCAGTATTTATGAGTTTTCTTCCTAATTATGGTTTGCCAAATACCAGAATTACGGTACTCTGTGGAGCTGAGTGTAAATGGGTGGTGAAGAACTAAGTATTCGGCAAGTACTCAGTACATATGCAGAATTTCAGAGAATCGAGTCCTCATTCAACAGAAAGTAAAGGCAAGGGGGATTTTGAATTATATTGGAAGGAAACTTAAGATAAGGTGGCAGGAATCTAACAAAGAGAAACCAAGTAGTGTTCAATGGAAGAAAAGAAGACATAATTTTAATATATTTGGAAGTATCCAATTACATGTATTCATATTTTCTTTAATGGCTTTGTGTATGTGTGTATGATATTTGTAATTAACATTGATTAATACTTAACATTTACTTGTGATTAAAGGCTGTGATGCCTTCAGCATCACCCAGGATCATCCATGTTGAGATGCAAAGGAACTGCATGCTACCTTCAAAAAATATCAGGTGCTAAATTGAAAGTTTGCTCTGATTTACTTCTACATGAGGTTTAGCAACAAGTTTTATTCCTTCATGGTTAGCAGTAGCAACACTGAGGTACAACAAAGCTCCCTGTGTGTGCCACTGCTCTGGATGATTTGGGGAGAAGGGAACAAAGGGTGAGTCCTACATGAGTAGAGTCTCATGTTTCATAACCTGAAATCTGGAAGAACAGGAACAAGAATTTGAGTATTCCTTGTTCATTGTTAGTGGAAAAACAGCCCTCCACCTCCTCCCAGAAAGCCCAGGTAGGAGCCAAAAAGAACATTTTCAGTGAGTTGTCATTACCAAATGTGTTGGCATTAGACCTGGAGGCTCCAAGCATAAAAGGTGGAGAAAGATATGAAGCAAATTCTGGCAGTCAACTGTGCAGGGGGCCCCATTTCTGGTCTGGAGTCACTATGACTTGTTGACACAAGCTATTTTTATAATGTTTTTGAAAAGTTTATTTTTTCCTCACCCTGTTCCACTGGAAAAAAAAAAATTGAAACTCTGAGGGCTGTGAGAAAGTAGAACTGCTGTCCTCCGTTCAGCTCCTCGAGTGATTTCTAGATCACATAGAAAGTCAGCCATGTTTCAGGCCATTTTACCACCCAAGCCTCTGCAGGAACATGAAAGTGCCCTATCTCTAATGAGTGCTATGATCCTAAAGAGAAATCTCTGGCTTCTTCCCATGCTCTGTAGTTAGCAGAAATCTGTTCAGATGCCTGAATTTCCATGCAAATAACCCCCTCAGTTGCAAGAGTCAAAAGAGTGGAAAATACAGGAGACTCTTTGGAGAGTTAAAACCCAGGCCCTGTGAACATGAAGACGATTATTTTCCTCTACAAGGCTTTTTCACATGTGATAAGCTTGGCATGTTGCCTTAGTTAAGTGTCAAGCCCTGAATGTTTTTGGTTTTGCCCTGGTGGTCCTAAGAAGTTACTGAAATACTTGTTGGAACTGTTTTATATCACTTTGTGCACTGATAGTGACATTGAGAAGAAACAGGTAGAGGACTGGAAGGGGGTTCTGGATTTTCTCTTGTTCAATTCTGATAGCAGTCTCCCAGTCTGCCCAGACAGCCCTACAGCTTCCTTCAGTCTTTCTTTGGCTCTTTGGCTGTGCTTTTTGCATTATTACATTGTAATCTCTTCTTGTTTGTGTTTTAGTTTGGTGTTTTTTTTTTTTTTTTTTCCCCCCTTCTTCTTGCTCTCAAGGGAGAGTTGTCAAAACTCCTTATCTGTTGATGAATGAAAGGAATTTTTGTCTCCACTGCCTGGAACTGGTTAATGCAATTCTGGACAATACCGCTGGGTCACTGAGTCAAGCGAACAGCAAAAGTTTAAATACATAGGAAGATTTTGTTTGGTGCCAGTTTGTATCATCATCTGCAGACGTTTTTTGCCATGCAAGGAAGTGAAAAAGACAAGACTGAAGGCAGTTGTAAAGAGTTTTCTAGAATTGAAGAATAAACATTACCAAATTCTGCAACTGAAATGTTGGCAGTGGGAGTCCAGAAAGATATGCTTTAACATTTGCACTAAAAGGCGTTTTCATTCTGTTGTTGGAACACTTTTTCTCATTACTGTTCATTAGAGTTTGATGCTAATCATATTGTTGTGTGTCTGGTGTGAGAAATGCTGCTTATCTGAGTAAAGACAATAGACATTGTCCATGAATACAAGACTGATTAACAGCTATGCCCTTTGGCAGTGGCCCAATTCTATAAGGTCCTTCGAGTTCAACGTCCATTGAAATGACACCTTGCAGAACTGAATTTTAAAGGAATCAGGAAATACTTAAAAACTCTGAAACTTATAGCACAAGTTCATTTCTATTTTCAATATTTTTTGTAAGTTACAGTGCTGAGAACAATATTGATCCTGCCTTTGTTGAAGTCAGTGGGAAATGTGCTGTTGACTATAAGAAGCCAGGATCTACCCCTTTGCTATAGACACAATCCTGCTGCCTCCTATTCTTGGACAGACAGTTCTGTTTGGGACAGAAAAATCTTTGTTGAAGAATTAGATAAAATGCTTCTCCATGACTCCTGAACTCTCCATAGTTCATTGCTATATCCATTATTAATAATGGTTACTCATAGATTCTTATGTGGATAACACTTCCATATGACCATATGTAGTCATAGAAAAAAATCATGTATTTGTGCAGGAATGTGCATTACCCCAGGTAGAAGCTTCTCCCCAATATTTTCATGAACAAAGCTCTGCCTGGATAAAAACGAACAACAGACAACCGGCAAGCAAGAATTCCTATGAATGGAAAGTCTTGGCTTGGAACTTGAGCCAGACTCCTGGAAGCCAACAGGAGTCATCCCATGGATTGCAATGAGCTTTGTATCATGCCCTTTATTCATAACAGTGTTTGCAAATCATCTTTTGCAGTATTCACCCAGCTGAAATCATACTGCAAGCATATTCATATGGTATATTCACATAAATATGTGCTGTGATTCATAAACAAATTAGATTTGCATCTGTCAGCTATGGCTGGGGAAACTACAATAAAGAAAATAACAAAACAGAGGAAAGGGAGAAAAAAATTGGCTGTTGTGTGACAGTGAAAGGAAGAAACTCAACTACATTTCTTTAATATGCCAGGTAGAAGATAGCAAATGTTTAAAAGGTTCCCTTAGGCCTTTAAAGAGAGTTCTATGCAGTACAAATTCTTTAATTCCTGTAGACCAAAAAATGCTATTGTTTATTTCAGACCATCTCAGGAAAATGTTTCAACAGTAATTCTTGTGCTTCAAATCCCATCTTGACTATTCCAGAATGCCCTTTATATGCATCCAAATTTCAGCTTGGTAAGACAGTATGAATGACAACAGGATCCCACCCCAAATTTAAGGTTATCCGGTGACAGTTGTTCCTTTGAGGTGATTAATTGCTCATGAAGAATAAGAGAAGTCTTTCTTTGGTGTATGCACATGTATGTGCACACTCTGGAAAAGGCTATTCTAGCTTGAAGACAATAATTTTCACTTCTGTTGCCCTAGGAGAGTGTCGGTATCTGGTTTTATTCATTCTCTTTGTAACAATTTCCTCTTAGCTGAGAAAATGACCTCTCAGCTGATTATGCCACCACAGTTTTATGAAAAAGTGGCAGTAGATGTGATTAAAGAAACACCTACTAAATCATCCTTCTAGGTATGCCAGAGCTTGTAGGGAACCAGGCAAGATCCTTGTCATCCACCCACCCAGGCGGAGTACGTCAGTGCAATCCACTGAGCTGGCTTACATGTAGTGGTGTCATGTTGTTTCTTCCCAAGCCATGAGCTGGGCTTTGAAATGTGTTGCATGTTTTTCCCTGTTCTTGTTCTGAAACCTGTTCCCTCTGTACAGACTATCTATAAAAGCAGGAATCAGCACTCTCAAAGCAGCCTAATTATTTTGGATGTCTGATTAAAGATAAATTAAATAGATCTGATTTTCAGAAGGTGTTGAAACACGGGAAGTCAGGACATATTAAGACACGTTGTTTTAGTTTGCCAATATTCATTTTTGAAAATTATATTCTAGATTTACTTAAACCCTTGGACATAAAGACAGAAGAAACTGTCACTCTAATACAGATTTGCATGACACAGAATCTATGGGAAATCTCATGATGCCTGTCTTTGGTTTAAGAAATACATGAGTTAATCATAAAAGAACATATCTGGAGAGTTTCAGACTATAGAATCATGCAGGCTTTGTGCAGCTGAGCACTCATAATCAGTTATAGCACAAAAACCAGAAAGGTCCTTATTACTTTCCATATAATTTTTTTATTTCTCTCCAAATATCAAAGCTATATTGACTGTTAATCTGAAAACTTCATTTAATGTCAGCTTGCTCACAGTTATGAAAATTCAGGTAATGTATTCCTGCTACTAATTGTATTTGAGAAAGTGTTATTAATTTCATATATCAAGTTCGTAGTGGCCATCTGTTCCCTCCGAACTGCTGCGTCTCCCTCCATCTGCCCTGTTTTTCTTCTGCTAATCGTGTGGCAAGGGCTCAGATGATTGGGAAGTTTCACTCTGACTTTTGATTTGTCACTCATCATCAAGCCAGCTGTGCATTTTTAAACAGACTCTTGCAACGGGTGGTGCTGAATTTAAATCTTACTGTCTGATTTTATTTTTTTTTTAAATAAAACTTCTTTTACAAAAAAAAAATCAAAAAGAAGACAGATTGTATTTTCCACAGTGTAAAATGTGCTTTGCTGCCACTAATTTGGCTGCATCTGCACTCTCATGAATATAGATGAAGGTACATGTCCAGGATATTATTAGGGACTATGGAGAGTGGGGAAGAATTTCAAGCGTGGTAAAACATCACAAGTTTCTAGTGCTCAGAGTATTGAGCAAGCACATGCAATGCTTCTGGCTTCAGCTGACACTAGACTGAAGTTATGATGTCAGTGCAGACCTTTAAGAACAGATATGAATAGTAGCAAGTGATCATGTGTCTAAGTGGGGAAAATTATTAAAGAAAGGTAGAATGGCTTTTAAATGTTTTCCCTTCCTTTACTCCCCCCAAATCCAGTCACAACAATCAAGGGTTACTGCTGATCACTGAAAAACTTATAGGATCTCTCTTTCTCATCGCTGTGAAATTCCCATTTCTCTGTCATAAGAATGTGAGAATTATCAGACAGGAGCAGACTTTGAAGTCCTTGTGAATGCCTAACTGGCAGAATACTCTAAGCACTCCATCTCAGGAAGTGGCACATAGCAGGTGCTGAGAACTGGGAGAGTTGGAGAACATCAGAGCAGTCAGACAAGACCCAGTCTGCCCTTAGGAAGGTCCCTTTATGATTTCTGGTAGTAAAAGTGTGGTCAAAATTCTCAAACAAGGGTTTTATCTTCTTTCCAAAATCCACTTTGTCTTTAGCTATAATGAGTCTATATAGTTTTGCTATCCATGCAAATGCTCAATTCCTTTTGACTGTTGTTGAAGCAATTCAAATCTCAAGTGAAAGATTAAATATTTATGCCTGGTACAGAGGGGATATTGCAAGAAACTACTGGATGAAATTAAAGCAGATGAACTTCAAGCTTTACAAGGAAAGGAAATTCCCAGACAATGAGATGTATTAAACAATGGAATGAAATTGTAAGGGATATTATGGGGAAGTCTCAACACTTGGCCCATTTTTGAAACAAAGGCTGACAAAACAGCTGAAAACATGCAGCAGTGGAAACAAGGTGGACTGGACAGTTTATCAGGCTTTTTCTGTGTCAGTTTTCTTGTTCTGTAATCTGATTTATGAAATTCAGACAAAAAAAAAGGACATTTGCAAGTAGGCCATCAGAATACCTGAAGCATACGATACTGGTTTACAGCTCAGAGGTGAAGACTGATGACTTCTCTTCACAGGGTTTCATGAGAACATGCCCTCTGCTTTGTATTTATGAAAAGTCTGAAATAAAGCTCACATGTGGGATCCTGTTTGTGTTAGGCAGAGACAAAACAGAAAGACTTGCCAAATCTACCACCTATTCTTTGCAGTGTATTCTCCACACAGAGAAATGCTTACCTTGGAGGTTGGGGGCAGTTCTCTACAGGAATAGGAACTTTTTCCTGCACTGAAAAATATTTATGTCAAAGCCACTTCTGCATAAAAGTACAAATGTTATATGTATCTATTGCGATATTAAAACCATTTTACTTTTATTTGATTTTCCCATTTGAACATGCCCAGAGCTCTGATAAAATTTAATCAAAATTGCTGTTTCACCTGAATCTCGGCTGCTGCCAGGAAACTGCAAAAATTAACTGATACTCTTGTGAAAATGTAAGTACAGGCCAACCTGCACTGAATTTTTAAGTCTCTAATCAAACATCTCACTTAACTTGGTAGCACAATCCAATAGCTGGGAACTTCTACCTGGTTTCTATGGGTGTGAACAGAAAGGGACAGGAGCAAGAGATGGACTGTCACAGTGGCTGCGATATGACAATATTACCAGGACTTTTGCAGCCCTGCATGAATTCTTTCATCTAATTTTAATCATAGCAAATACAGTACTGTACATCATTCTAATGCATTGTATACAGAGGTCACATCATCTGTGTGTTTGCGTGACCGCCTAAACCTGTTGTTGGTCCTTTTCAGGAGGACTTGATGCACTTGTGGGTGTAACTGTGTGCCACTTTTGGGAACTTTTCCAAGTTGGCTGTGTGGTGTGAATTGGTAAGTAATTCAAAAAAGAACTTAGTTACAATCCAAGCCTTGTAAGTTAGCAAAAACTCTTTTTGAATGTCGAGTCTTCCAAAAGAGTCCTCTAGGCTAAAACCAAAACTTGACTGTTCTTTATCACTGAATGTTGTTATGTTCCCAGGGGGTATAAAAATATACTATTTGGAAAGAAAAATCAGGAGTCAAAGCAAAGTAAGAAGCTATCTAGTTTCATAATGTTGCTCTTTTAACTACTTTGTATTTGTCCATCAAACTAGACACCTTTTTCATGTGTCCCATGAGCAGAAGTATTTTAATGTTTATTCAAAACCATGGAGAAAAGTTGTATCATGTTGTTGTTTGCTACTGACCTACAATATGAAGTCTGACTTCCCCTTGGTGTTGGATTTTTCAAGTTGCAATGTGTCTTTTGTAAGGACTTACATGTGTTTAATTCTGCTTAAGTGAAGGGTATTCCATAATTGCTATTATTAATAGTAGTTTTAAATTTTTTCCTGGCATCATTACTTTAACTGCAGCCCACATGTGTAATCTCATTCTTCTGTTTATCAAGCAAACAACCTGGAGATATTTAGTGCCATAACCAGTAAAATAAAAGCTGGAGTAAGATCAATATTTCTTGTAAAAGCTCCTGGTTCATTACACTTCAGTGCAGCTATACCTAGTTGTGCAAAAGGAGGAGTCCGTTTGTCTTTCCAAAAATCTGGTTAGAAGCCACAGGTACAGTAATTATACAGTACACTTGCACAACAAGTGAGATGCAAAAGTAGGGAGAAGCAGATGAAAATATTTGGGTAAGAATGCTTGTAATAAGATTAGTTGTTATAAAGCACACTAACTCAAGTCTTGTGGAAGTTTTCAAAATAGGGAGGATGCACAGTGGAGAAAACCACATGTAAGCCTGTCACAGAAAAGGCAGTTTTGCTTTTCACACTTGACGTAGAATCTGCAAAGGAAGGAGTTGCAGTACACATCACAGCATGTCTGAAGGTGATTTTAATGTAGGTGATGCCCAAGAAAAGAAGTTGAAATAATACAAATGTATTTATTTTACTGCCAGGTCACATCTGAACCACAGAATTAGTGTAATTGCCCTAGCTAGTTATTCTAAGTGGCACGACTCTCTAGGCAAGATGAGGCCACTGCGCTACTGATCTGCCCTGAGGAAGCTCCCACTGCATCAGAAAGGGCATCCTAACATGCAGTGACCATGGTCTCTTGGGACCACTGAAAATACCCAATGGGACAGGGATTCAAAAGCCTTTCACTGGGAGAAAAAGAAAACTTCTCAGAATTAACCAAACATTTCTAGCTCATCTGTGACTTTTCATTGTTCTTATCTGGGGTTTTTCCCTGCTGAATCCCTGAGGAAGATGACCAAGTGGAGACGGGGACCAGACAATGGCAAGACATGCCCTAACCCTTTCATAGTCACATGACCAAGAGTCAGAATTTCAAAGGGATGTGTCTAAATTAACTGAAGTCAATGAGTACTGGATGTCCAAACACCTTTAAATATCCAGTTTCAAAGGACTAGCTTAAAGGTCATTTATCTGTAAAGAATATGTTTGCCACAGGAATAAGCTGATGCATCCACTAAGCAGGCTTGATTAATCCAATTCCGTGCTTCCCAAAGGAGCATAGCACCACTTTCCTTTCTGGTGTCTTTGGCTGAGGACAACTGATGAATTTGGCATTGCCAATAGTACAACATACATTTTGTAAAATTGCTGCATAGAAGAACTCCAGAGTCACAACGATTCTTTCATCTCTTTCTCACCAATGTACAGTCTAGCTGCCTCCGCTACTGTAGACTGCTATATATAAACACTGTATGAGGCTGAGCCAAAGAGACAACCCGATCAAGGCAAGAAGCCTTTACAATTAATGACTAATTAGAGCTGTCTGTGGGCTCAACATTCAGACTCCTCTTATTGAAATCCACCTCTGGGAAAGAGAATGCACAATGGCTACAGAGTAAAGGCAGAAGCGTATGAAACCTTCACAGAACCTTCTTTACCCCTCTTTTACAAGAAAAATATTCATGAGGAAGAGTTTTCCATTTTCCAGACAGCAACAGTGAAGTACAACATATGCAAAGTTAGATTACAGACCAAAGTAATTGTACTGTTTTTGTAACACCAAAAATAGGAATAGAAGTTGAGCTCTGGCTGTATACCTATGAGCACAGTTAATAGTTTCTCTTTTTGAATGCCAGTACTATGCTTTTTCAAACCAATTCTTAAGCTACCACATCAGGTCATTGAGGACTAATAATAAAATATATTGTCTTCCTCTGATGTCTTTCCTATCCTTCCTTTATCCGTTCCTACCAATGGATAAAAAGTTATGTTATGCTTTGGGAATTCATATGTGCACTTGACAATAAGAGCAGACTTATGTAAAAAGTTATGTCCCAGAGCTAAAGTACCACTATCCCCTCTGTGTGGGTAATGGAACAGATTCACCTTCACCATAACATTGGACTGAATTACATGTTATAGTCCTTGACATGCTTTGACATGACTAATGTGACCCAGCTGGTCTCAGCAGTAGAAAAATGTGAACATAGAATGTGTGGTTTATGAGATACACATATACGTTGACAACAAAAAAATACCCATGGCTGTGTTTGTGTGATTAAACCAAAAATAAGAAGAGAGAAATCCATGAGCTTACAAGGGTCTGTAAATGCGCAAGCTGTCATATTTTAGTATTTACATGTATTGAAAGGTAGTGGGTGACTGTGTGTTTATAGGCAGTGGGTTTCCAAGTGTACGTGTGTAAACTGTTCCCTCTGTTGTTTAGAGGATGACCATATAGCCAGGTTTTTTTTACTGCAGTGTTTAAGCAGGAACCATATGATACTATGTTTTATTTAAAACTGGGCTTGTACCACTGACGCTGGAAACTTGTATCTTTAGAACAATTTCATATTGCACAGTGCCACCATATGTTGCCTACTTTAGTGTTTTTAAAGAGATTGCCTACTGCCTAAAGGTAGCATGTCTCAAATTTACAAATCACATATTGCTTGAGGGCAGAAGTGAAACCATTGATTTAAGATAATGCAATATGCTTAGTTTAAGGGTGTTAATTCAACTCTATCATCCTCTAGCATTCCTTACATCGAAATATATTTTAGTCTGGGGCAAGGGAAATTAAAAGACTGGAACTACAGGCCCCATAATTGTGCTTCAGTCTTAAAAGAAGAGAAGAAACTGGCTGATTAGCTAGACAGACACATCTAGCATAAGTATTCTTGGAACCTCTTGAAATGAACACTCTGAATGATGAAGCTGGCCTTCTACATTTCTCATCAT
>NW_008594768.1:14659-21102 GCF_000691845.1 Merops nubicus | reverse complement strand
TCTATTTTTCCAAGTAGTAGAGAAAATGAAAATTTAGCCACTAGTACATTGCAGCTAATTTAGCAGACGGTCTTGTTCTAACATTTGCTCTGAATTAGCTGGTGCATATTTTAAAGGGAAAACTTGTAATTTATTTATATATTTTAATATTTAACTTTCTTAAAAATATTGGATTGCTCACAGTAATTTAATACGTTTCTGTTCAATGTTTGCCTTCAGATAGCTTCTGCAAATTTAGAGATAGAAAAGTCCTAATCCCTCCATATGTAAGATCATTACCCCGTTCGCCACTGCTTTATCATGTCTAAATTAAAATATTTCAAGTGATGAAACTTCCAGTATTTTCCCAGAAAATATATTCCATGCCAAAATAATTTCCCCCAGCTTCGGAGCCTAAGAGGAGTGAGCAGCTCTTACAATATTGTCATTATTGCTTTATTTCCTGTATTTTTATTAAGGTACCTGATAGAGAAGACAAAAAAAAAAATAAAATTTGGAGGCTTGTGATAGCACAGTGACCCATAACAAAGATGAGTCCCAAACTCAGAGACCTCCCCGTGGAGCCCTTGGGCATAAACGCACAGGTGGGTGGAAAAAGCAAACAAACAGTACAGGGTGCTGATATAACTGAGTAGCTGTGCACAAGGTCTTAGAGACAGGAGGATCTTGCTTTCATACTCCTTGTAAGCACAGAGGCTGGGTGAAAGCCAGCCTTCCCCCCAGTTTCCAGCATGACCTGTGTGGATCTGAGTCAGTGATACTGTCCAGCACAGTGTGAGTAAATGCGTTTGTGGCAGGAAAGACCAGCAAGCTTGTGCTATTACAGAATTAACTCCCACATTACTGTGGAATTAAGGCATAGCCTAAGGGAGAGTGAGTTGACAACCTTCTACGCTTAATGGGGAGAGATGCTAGGAAATAGCTCAGATGTGCCTCATAAGGAAACCAAGAGCTGAGGTGTTCAGGCTGCTACAACTGCAGCCCAACAAAACTGCAGGTCCTCCATAAGAAGGGCTCAAGACAAAGTTCAATGTTAGCAGGTTGTCTTTGCATCCATCTTATTGCCTCACTGTTATACTGAATGCTGGAAAATACATAAAAAAACCCAAACACTAAACCAAAGCCTGAATAAGTCATGCAATTATACGTGTTAGTTTGTGCAGTACTTCGCTGTGGATTAGTTAGAGTTATCAATGGGAAGTTTCTGAAATAACTTTTTTTCTTTTTTATTAATCCTGCCTGTTTCATGTATTTCTTGCCTTCTTACAAATTTGATGATAAAGACATTTTTAAACGCTTTTGGTGACAGGTTCCACATAGCACGTGTGTTTTTGAGAATGCAGACACTGGCTGCTGGGGCTCACACCAGCAGGCTGAGTAATTCTTTATAAGAAACGGCTGTGGCATGTGCTGAACTGAGCCTCTAGTTTCAAAAGCAAGCGTTCAAGCTATGCAGCTTACAAGTCATCCCCATTAGCAAGGACCAGCACCAGCATCTTTACAACGCTTCCATGTTGCTAAATAGTCTTCAAAAATACCACGGTGGCTTAATTTACTTAATATTAGTATCCATGTTAACCTAATACCTTTCTTTCTTAAAAAAAAAAAGGCAGTTTATATGACGCTTTCTTGTCAGGTAATAGCCCTCTAGACTTCTTTAAAGAGCCCTTTCTTGTCTGCGGGAGCAGCAGCCCCCTGCCATGCCCGGAGATTAGGTGCCCCCCGAGGCCGAGCCCGTTTTGTGCCTTTGTGCGGGTGCCCCTTTGTGTGGCCTGCAACGCCGTGGTGGCCGCCGTTTTGAAGCCTGTGGGGAAGAGATTAAGCTGTCCCCAGCTGGCGGGTGCTGGGTGTGGCTTTTTACCATTTTGGCTAACAGATGGTGGCAAGCCAACAGGTGCGCCCCGATGGAGGCACCGAGCCCAGCGCATCTGCTGGCCAGGCAAGCGGGAGGCTGCGCCCCAACCCCGCGCCAGCTGCAGCCGGCGCTCTCACCAGGCCTGGCAGCAGGCGAGGTGCTGGAAGGCGGAGGCTGGTGACCTTCCACCATTAACGCTTTCGCATTGTGCTCTGAAAAGGGACGGTACGGCCAGGACGCTTTGATCTGAACATGACGGGGTGAAAAATGAATGGCAAGCAGGAGGTGATTGATTGGAGGGTGTAGGAAATGGTGGGCAGTTTCGGTTTAGGTTTTCCAGCGAGTGTCGGGGTCTCTCAGCCACTAAAAAACACGCTGGTTTTAGCCAGCTCCTCTTTTGCGTCCCTTGTCTTACAGGGCACTGGTGGATGGAACACGGCACTGGATTTATTTTTTGTTTCTGCTCGGAACTAAAAGGAGACAACTCTACTCTGGACTAGAATTTTTGAGTCCCTTCACACTCTATTCTCCCCTTCTCACCCCCAAAATCCCAGCCTGCTTTATGCAAAGAACACAGCCCCTGTACATGAGGCAACTTCATACATTAATCTGTTGTTGCAGTTACAAACACCACAGGAAGGAGAGGACTCAGAATGGCAATTAATATGCCATTTCTAAGAATGTTTGTCTTAGTTTCTCAAGTTTATCTTCTGTACTACCTTCTCACTTCATATATTTGTGCATTCAACCCCTTTCCCTCCATACCTGACCAGATCCTTCCATGCTCTCCTGCTTCACATTTGCTTTGGTCCAGCCCTAATCCAACTCAGCTATCACCCTGCACAAAGAAGCAGCTCTCCAGCTGATGTTCTTGGCTCCGAGTTAGACTTTTTAGCTGTTCTCTTCTCACTTCAACTCTTCTTCCTCCCTGCTTCCCCCTTTGCTCTTCTTTTGGTCTGACTTGCTGTTAGGTCTGCTCTTCCCTCAGGGCCCTTCTGCTGATGTTCTGGGTCCATTACAAGGTCTTTGAAACATGGCAGTTGTAGCTAGACTAACAGCTGTCTGCATCTCTTGCAGCTCTGGGGCTTCCCAGGGTAAGAAGCACATCATGAAGCAATGAATTTCATGACTCTCATGTGGAAAAAATATTGGCTCCGATGAGGTTAGAAGAAACCTTCTTGTCTCGAGGATACAAGCCAGCTCACTGAGGTCCCACAAAAGGAGCTGTTAAAATGTGACCAAGACAGGAAAGCCCACTCAATTCAGTTGAGGTGGGATTGAGTGTTGGCTTATTGCTCTACGACTTTTGTGTTTTCAGAAAGTCTTAATGTCTGGGCTAAGCTGTGAGCAATTGCTTCTTTCTTTTGGACAGCCTCAGTTCCTCCCAGGGCTGGAGAAAGGAGACGCTGGAGAAGTGTTTCCATGACAGCAAAAGCTGAAATACATAATGTCTGGAAAGATGAGTGGTGGCGTCCAGGCTTGTCTGGGTGCGTCTTTGAGGATCTGGAGAACAGCTGTAGTTACAGTTACATGAGTCCTGAGTGTCCTTTAGATGTCTCACTTGGAAGATAATATAACTGATATTGAACAGATTTCTGTCTCACACCAGAATTGCCAGGAAAGGGCGCAACAGCCTTCCAAAGAGGAAATTCTTTGGTGGCAGTGGGAGATGAAAGTTACAATGATGAAGAAATAGCTTTGGTCCTTGAAACCAACCTGAAGGATTGGGAAACAACAGGTTACCGAGTCTATAATCCTAGTAAATTCATAAGTTCATGGGCCCTTATTCTTTAAACTCCATTATCCCTTCATCATCTTCTTAAGTTATCGATGGTTGCTCTGTGCTTAGAGTTATCAAACAAATACTTTATTTCTAAAGAGGGATGCCTTGTCTGCAAATACATTTTATTTAAATGCATTTAAACCTAATTTCAAACGATTATTCAGAAGTTTCTATTGGTGAAAAAAATTGCCCATGTAAAATTTTTAAGGTATTCTTACTGCAAGCATAGCTAAATTCACACATAAACATTTTTTACAAAACTATTAATGTTTGATTTTTGTGATCTTCTCTAGCAGGTACTAAATGCTGCAGCTGTCATAAATACCTGTATAATAGTGACCTCATTCTTCTGAGGATTTCACAAGCCCTAAGAAGAAACCCTTGTGAATATGGATTCTGGACCTCTCTGGAAAGCCTGGAAGAATTTAATACAGGTGTTCAGTCTGTCTAAATACTTTTTAACCACTACACAGCATGCTTAAAGAGCAACTGCATAACAGTAGAGTATTTTACAAAATAATTATGGTAGTTTTAGAGCAGAGATCATTCCACATCAAACTCAACAAGTTATGAAATAATGTCCATAAATCTTTAATACATTTGTGTATGACTTTTTTGTTTCCAAGTCTGCTTAATTCTCTCACACCCTTGTCTTTAAGTTCCATAAAGAGTTAGGCTTACTGTATAAAATAAAAAACTTTTCTGACCATGGGAAGCTTTTCTTCCCAATTTAAAACCTATACTGTCTTTGCCAGTAGTGATGCTTCTATTGCAAGCCCCAGGAGACCCCTGGAAAGCTGACAATCCTGTTTTCTTTTGCAGGGGTGAGGAACTAGCTCAGAAAGGGTTAAATGGCTGGAGACCAGATCCAGCTGGGTTCTGTTAATCTGCAGGGACCAGCTGCTTTGTATAAAAAGGAAGACAAGAAACAGAGTGGCTAGTGCTGAGGGAAAGCTGAGGGTATTAAATTGCTTGTGTTCTGGAAGGGGGGAGTGAGCACTTTTGTGTCAGTCTTTGGGTGTGCTGGAAAAGGAAGAGCTCTGTAGGTATTTTGGTTTGGTTGGGGAACTGCTATTGCTGGTGCTGATTGACAGCCCACCCATGATAATGACTTTCAGCTCTCAAGCACTCCTAAAAAGATGGCCGTATGGGGTAAAAGCTGGTAACTGAGCAAGCCAGGTGTAATAAGCCACAAACTGGCTTTGATTTCATTTGAATGCTTTTGAAAGATGGAAAAAGATCAGTGGAGGCTTTTGGTGACTTCTGGAGTCCTAATGTAAGAGTCAGAGTGACCTCTCTTTTGGTTGTCCCAGCAAGTTCTCAGACAAATGCAGCTTGTCTTTCCCCAACGTGACAAAGACCTTCATCTGACCCAATGTGCATTGGCACAATGATTTTACTTTTATACGTTGTGTGATTGCCGCCCCCTGTAACACTTGCCTGTGACAAATAGGCTGTAGATGGAAAATCCCTCAATAGTTTTTACTAATTATTGTCTTTAAATATTAACTCTGAGAGACTTTATTGTTCATCTTACTGTAGCTGCTTTGAATGAAAAAAACTCTATAAGCAGAAGTTGAATTGCATAATACTATGTACAGAGCTATTAAGATATATTTAGTGATTCCATTAGAAATCTGCTGTTGAGCAAGGCAGAGCATATGGAGAGAGGCTGGTGAAAACCTGATTAAACATTTATATGGAGCATATTTTGATTTAACTTGCATAAATAATTCATTATTTTTGTTTTCTTGTTTTCTTTCTTTCAAAACCACCCTTTTCTACACCTGCTGTGCTAAAAATAATGCTACTGTATCTACACTGAAGAAGTGGTGAGAATGAGTGGGTATATCATACTTATCCATCTGCACTGGAGGCTGCTCTCTCTCAGGTTTGATAGATCTGTACCCTTTTGAGAAAAAAAAAATCCCCACACTTTATTCATGTAAAATCTGCAGCAGTTTTCTTTTGTCCTTACAAACAGAAAAGTGGCCGTGTTCGAAGGGCAGTAATTATTATGCAGAAGTTAAGTTGTGCTATGAGTCCAGATCAATAGGAGAATTTCCCCAAAGCTGATGGGAATTGCAGCTCACATATCAGATGACTGATCTATTTTCTAAACTGAGTAACAGTTTTAAAGGGAGATTCATTTCTGAACTTTGCCAAAGTCTGGGTTTGATATTCTAGTCCAGCCTCAGTTTTTGTACTCTGTTGGGATTCAAAGTCCGATTTGTATTAACACTAAAGATCTTTTATAGCTTCTTGATATTAATAATATGATATAAAGTGGATCTAAATCCTGCTTTAAGGCCCCCTCTCACCACTAAATATATGAGGGAATTCAAGCTTCTTCTTTAAGAGTTGATCTGAGTGAACATTCAGGTGCCCCAAAGCACAGGTTTTTCTCTGAAACCCCAGAGAACAAGGTATTTCACAAAAACTACTTCTCTTTTCCCTCCCACTGAGTTTCAGAGTTCAAACACTGGCAATTTCCAGTACCATCTTTTCTTGTCTCTCTGTTACAAGTAGGGTTTCGTTACTTGCTGAACAGCCAGGGCCTGCTTTCCGGTGTCAGCATTGTCCCGAGATCCTTTCTCTGGCTGCCGTCACTCATTACAGCAACGTGCCGCTCTTTCATGGCGGCCCAGCAGATCACAGAAACGTGGGGCTCTGGATCATTACCAAGGAACAGAATCACATTGGGGTCATTATCAGAGAAAAATGTCACTTCTTTTTTTTTTTTTTTTTTTTTTTTTTCACAAATGGCATTTCCTTCCCACTTCTGTGTGGGGGGGTTTTTTTTTT
>NW_008594768.1:0-14627 GCF_000691845.1 Merops nubicus | reverse complement strand
CGTGTTTCAGCAGGGAATTAAATTACAAAAATTTGTTGGAAAGAAGCTGCTGAAGTCTTTTGAAATGGAAATATTATCCTCTGGATAGAACATGCTATGTCGAGTCCTGAAGGGCCTTATGAAGCTGCTCAGATAAAAGCTTCTGATAGCATGTGTTTGCCAATGTATTAATCATAATGCAGTGAATCAAAAAGTCCACCCCAAACTCTGAGAGGCTATGCAGAGTAATTCCACTAATATTTTAGCAAGTCTATAGACTGATGCTTTTGGCTCGTATGAAAGTAGACTGTCTGTTAGCCTGCAAAAGTGGTCTCTAATGAAAAATAATACTTTCGGCCTGTGGCTTTGACAGTTACATCTCATTTCTGTGCACTTTTCAGCCCGGTGAAAGGAGTTCAGTGCTGCAAACCTGTACTTGAGCAGCCCTTACTGAGCACCATGTGCCAAGAGAGCGTGCAGGTAACTCTCAGCCAGGTTCACACACACCGAGAGCTGCTGATGCCGTAGTAGTGGCGAGCGTGTGGGGGAAGCTATGTTGGGTTGTGAATTTCATTAAAAATCTGAGATGTCTATGCACGCAGCCTTATTCACAGTTTTTTCTGTATTGTGATTTTAGGATATAACAAGGTGTTAACAAGAAAAACATGTTTTCATTAAAGCTGTATACAAAATGTATCTTTGCCCTGAGCCCTTCTGTGTGTTTATTTTTCTGAAACAGTCTGTTACTTAAAGAAACAAACAAAAACTGAAGCAGGGGAAGAAACTTTTTCCTTTCTGAATGAAGGTCTGTTTACATCCCCCCCTTTGATTTCCAGCCCTTGAGGTTTGTGAGCTGCCAGGTGGGCTGGACTGGTCCAGGTGAGCACCACACCTCACCTGTTGAGTTAATTTAGTTAAGCTGTTGTAAACATTTACTCTGTTTTCTTTCTCAAAGTGAAAACACTGTAAAAATAATGGCTGCCATAAAGACTGTATTAAACACATTCTAAAAGGTTATAGTTCGCAGCTGTGAGGTCGCTGCTCTCTGAATGTACTGCAGCAGTGAAGCAGGATGCCTTTTCCTCATGCACCCTCTGGAGAGCCTGGGAAAGAATTGCCCTGCCTGCCATGCTAGAGGAGTCTGGGCTTCAGGATGCTCAGCATTGTCTTGGGGCTGGGTTGGGGATGAGCACAGGGTTGGAAAGGTCTATTGTCAGCCTGCTCTTGCTTGCTGTGTACAGCAGAGCACCCCATGCACCCCATTAGTGCTTGTCCATGAGCTGGGGGTAGCAGCAGAGAAGGGAAACTCACTGGTGAAGGTGGGTGAAAAAGCAAGAGGGGGCAGCAGAAGATGAGAAAATGACATAGAAAACTCTACAGAAACTGGAATTCCTGTAGAAGACCAGGACAAGGATTCTTATACTGATGCACAGTGGGGAGAAAAGGGAATAAAAACTGGAAGCTTCAGTAATTTCAATAATTAATTGATTAAAACAAGGGTGGGATACAGGTACAAACCCAGGTAAAGAAAGCATTCACTGGGCCGAGCAGGAGTTCATGAAGAAACATTGAAACATCTGTCAGAGGGGAATAGGGGTTCACCTTCTGCTGAGCATGCAATCTGTGATGGGCAAGCCCTTAACATACTTTCCTGCTGAGTCACCTGTACAGATGAGAAGGGCCCACCCCCTTCTCACCGGTACAGGTGAAACTGAAGCAAAACCAGGCTCCAGATGCAAGTCCTTTGGGACCTGAAATGGAAACTGTGGTCTTGTACGAAAAGAGTAATGAGCTTGGACCTACGAGTGTGATTCTTGTTGCTCTTCATATTTGTATGTCTGTACCTACAACTGTACAAATTCACTTTTATGATGTGACAGCAGATAAGACAGCCTATTTCATCCCATACTCCCAGAACATTAAGGATCTTTCTAGCATATATGCTGTGCTCAGTCTGCTACAGGAAGGATTTTTACTTTTTTCATTATTTTTCAGAAGTAGGTCTATCAAATTTAGGCAGATTGTCCCCTTCTCACCTCTGTCCACAGCAAGATCATGGAGCAGATCTTCCTAGAAAGTATGCTAAGGCACATGGGAAATAAGGAGGTGTTTTGTGACAGCCAACATGGCTTTGCTAAGAGCAAATCATGCCTAACAAAGCTGGTGGCCTTCTATGATGGGGTTACAGTGTTGATGGATAAGGGAAGATCAATGGACATCATCTACCTGGACTTGTGAAAAACATTTGACACTGTCCTGCATAACATCATTGCCTCTAAATTAGAGAGACATTAATTTAATGGATGGACCACACTGTTTAAAGAATTGACTGGATAGACTCACTCAAAGAGTTGTAGTCAATGGCTCACTACCCGAGCGGAGAGCAGTGACAAATAGTGGCAAATACCTCAGGGGGTGGTACTGGGGCTGGCATTGTTTTAATATCTTTGTCGGTAAGGTGGGCAGTGGGTTGAGTGCACCCTCAGCAAGTCTGCTGATGGCACCAAGCTGTGTAGTGCAGTCAATGTGCTGGAAGGAAGGGCTGTCATCCAGAAGCACCTTGAACTTGGTGGCTTGGGAGGTGGTTTGGTGCAAACCTCATGAAGTTCAACAAGGTCACGTACAAGGTCCTGCACATGAGTTGGAGCAGTCCCAAGCACAAACAGAGGCTGGGTGATGAGTGGATTAGAGAGCACCTCTTCAGAGAAAGACCTGGGGGTGTTGGTAGGCAAAAAATGGAATATGAGCCATCAGTGTGCACTCACAGCCCAGAAAGCCAATCACATCCTGGGCTGCATCAAAAGAAGTGTGGCCAACCAGTTGAGAGAGGTGGTTCTCCCTCTCTGCTCTGCTCTCATGACACCCTACCTGGAGTACTGCATTCAGCACTGGAGCCAACAATACAAGAAGGACATGGACCTGTTTGAGCAAGTTCAGAGGACGGCCACAAAGATGGAGTTTCTCTCTTATGAAGACAGGCTGAGAGAGCTGGTGATGTTTAGGCTGGAGAAGAGAAGGCTCAAGGAAGACCTTATAGTAGCCTTCCAGTACCTAACAGGGGCCTACTGAAAAGCTGGAGAGAGACTTTTTACAAGGGCTTGTGGTGATAGGATGAAGGGTAATGGCTTTAAACTGAAAAAGGTTAGATTTACATTAGATGTAAGGAAGAAGTTGTTCACTGCGGGTGGTGAGACACTGGAACAGGTTGCCTGGAGGATTTGTGAATGCCCCATCCCTGGATTCAAGGTCAGGTTGGATGGGGCTCTGAGCAATCTGGTCTAGTTGAAGGTGTCTGCCTAGAGCAGGGGAATTGGAACTAGATAGTCTTTAAGGTCCCTTCCAGCTCAGATCGTTCTATGATTCTATCATTCTGTCCTCTGCCGCAGAGTCCGTTTTGCTGTTGTAAGCAAGCATGGCGAGGAAGTAGTTGTTTTGCATCACAATATTTCTCAGATTTTAGAAGCAGGGAGCTAAAATCATGCTAAGTTTTAAAAATTTTTAAACCCCCAAATTTCTCAAGGAAAGCATGAGGGCTGATTAGTGAAATGAAGCAGGTATGCTGGGACAGATCCTCAGCTAGGCATATTGTCATATCAGACCCAAAGAGTCTATCACCTCACTGGGGATCCTGCCCATCATTTGGATAGCATGGGTGGAGCTGTGTGCTTTTGAAATGTAATGGGCCTGTAAGTTCATATTCCACCGGTATAAAGGGGATTGGACTAGGTGACCTTCAAAGCTTTCTTCCAACCCAAACCATTCTATGATTGATTCTATGCAAGTCCAAACTATAAGGAAAAGGGGAGAGAACAAACAGTTACACACTGGGATCAGCCTGGTGAGGACTACAAGAACTGAATCTGTAGCCTAACAGGACCTCAGATTTGCTCCTGATCACTTATCCCTCTGCCTCCTAGCTGTCATACTTTTTACTCCCATGCCATAGACCTGTAGCTTGGGGGAAAAAATGAATAACCTTTGGGCACAATACGGTCCTTGTGGAAGTGGCTAGAGTCAGGGGAGCCGCAGTCTTCATATCAGCCAAGAAATTCATCCTGGCAGGAGTTTTACACTTAATTTGGAATTTAATCTAATTGTTTTCTTTTTGCCTATGCTACAGGTTTGGGGAGAGAAAGAAAAGGAATACTTGTTGCCAGGTAACTATTGTAACCGGGCAAATGAGAAGTAGTTTTAACCCATGCTTAGTTTATTGTCCTTGTCATTTGCTTGGAAGGTGCTTAATGAATACAAGGAAAAGAGCAGCCCTTTGTAACTGCTGCGTGCAGGGAAAACAGAGAACTGAAGGGTACATTACTGCTCTCATCTCAAGTGTGTGGGGTGAAACTGCATAAAATTCAAACCAGCCTGTGCATGATGTTCCTTGCACTTGAGGAGACATTGTGCTACATTGTACATGTTTTTTTCAGATCCATTAGCACTGCACTTTCTTGGAATGTTTTATTCAAGAATTGAGGGAATACTTTCTCTTTGCTTTGTATTTATAACTTAACCTTGATATTCAGAAACTTTATTGCTTAGCCTTAGGAAATCAGATTGGTTATGCTTTCTACAAGCAGGTAGCCGCAATGTGGGAGGCTCACAGCTGTCGTCAGTCTGTCTGTCTGCCCAGGGCTCTAGCACTATTAAGGCTATCAGACCTTTCCCCACATCCAAGCTTGGTGCAGAAGTAATGGAAGATGTGTGGTTATGCTACTCCTCCTTTGCCCTGTACCAGAAACACCAGAACAACTGAGCTTTGCTCATGACAACTGAACCAGTGGTTTGGCTTTTGGCTTTTTCTCCCCTAACTGGGGATGTATAAATAAGTATTTACAGATAAATATCTGGTGCTGTTTGAGTCCAGATATTGCTTTATTATTATTTATAAGACTGCAGAGGGCTTTTTGCACCAGACAGTAAACATTGCAATGACACGAGAAGAATTCACTCTTGCCAATATCTGAAAGAGCTCTATTGTGATGTTGGAGGAAGACAGGACAGGAGCAGATTTTCTGCCTGACTTTGCTTACGTTGTGCCGAATGGATGTGTTCCCTTTCCCTCTCCATGGTCAGTTATGTACTGCATAAATTTTGTCTGGCAGAGAGCAGGAGAGCCAATGTGGGTATGATGAACTCAGCGCTGTTAGCTAGCACTGGCTCTGGAAAATGCTGGGGGCCAGTACGTAGTTGAGCAACACAGAGCCTGCTCTCAGCTGTACCTGCAGAACATCCCACAGAGGAGCACCTACTTGAATGAAATAGTCTATGGTACTTGAAACATCAGAGGACCCATGTAAAGCTTTACTGTAAATGAGAGGCTTCATTATCTTCTGCAGTATGATTGTTGTTTGGGGAGAAACTTCAACCTGAGAATGCAGGTACCTAATGTGGTTCCTATTTACACTCTTTTCATAAGTGTTGGAGAGACACAGACACTTCCAGAAGTAATTAATTCCTTGAAATGGAAGAGACTTCTGAAGGTGCTTGAAAGAAAGCCCACTCAGGAGTCGGAGTGGATGACCCATGCCTTTAGACAGCTAGAGTGAGTGAGCTGAAACCTGCTCTTAGGACATATCTTGGTACAAAATGTGTCTAATGCCGTTATAATCTTTTCTTGTCCTGATTTGCTTCTTTATCACTGGCTTTTCCTCAGAACATTCTGAAAATAAAATTGCTTACAAAAAAAAAAAGCATGGAAAATATTGAGATTGAGACCATAGGGGTTGGGCAGGAAGTTCCCTAGCATCCCTGCTCACGTGGACGTACATCCAGAGACTCCCACACCCATCCAAGTATCACTTCTAAGCTTAGCCCATCAGTGCCTAATAATGATACGGTAGACAATCATAGAATCATAGAATCATAGAATGTCTGGGCTGGAAGGGACCTCCAAAGGTCATCTAGTCCAACCCCCCTGCCATGAGCAGGGATGTCTCCAACTAGATCAAGCTACTCAGAGCCTCATCTAGCCTGAAACACCAATCATTGCTTTGAGCTGGCTGGGAAGAAAGAGTTCATTCATTCTTTATGTGATTTTTTTTTAATCTGAATGCCTGAAAGTGAACACCTTCATATATCCCCTCTTAAAATGCACCTTTTTTACATGAAGTGCCTGTAGTTTGTATTTACAGATCTGGCCATTTCAAAAGGACCTGCTTTTTAACTGATGCACTTTTTTTGATAGATTTTTCATGAGGCGACACCACTTTCTATAATTCAAAATTAAACATGAATCCTTCTTGTGGGCTGATTTTTTTCATTGTCCCTGGCAATTCTTTGCCTATATATCCTTCCATTAGATAGAATGAGAAATAGCATTCAGTACGTCTAAAAATAAAACATTTTATTGTTCTTTTCTGCAAGTATAACCAAAATTTCTTCATAATCAACTAAATAAATTAAGTTTGTTGAAGGAATTATTACCAGGGCAATTTCTCCACAATGCTTGTTACAAATAAACTAACCCAGTGCTCACAATTAAAATAAATCATACCAGCTGAGGAGGTTCAAATACATGACACAAACTTGACTAAATAGCAACATGACATAAAGGGATGCTGTAATGCTTCCACGATAATAGTTGCAAAGGCTTCTGTATGCAAAATGTAAAAGACCGCTTTTCTGTATGCTGCCATATGTCCACCACAATTTGTGGACATATGGACGTAGGACTCTCATGTGTAATGTATATCATACAGACAAAAATAAAACAGGAGCAAAGGGCTAATATCATGAACACTGTTTAGAGGATAAATTAAAATGTTTGTTGTGGCAAAAACATGGGTGCACTAATTAATAGCTTTAGATTGCTTACTGGCACTGGCTGCGGCAGCCTCAGGTTTTTGATAGGTTTCAATAAAAGACAAAGCTGCATAAAATTAAATCTGTGATTTTAAATGTAATTGCTTAGGTAAGGTCTCCTTTTTGGAGGAAACACTCTGCCTGATCTTCTAAATTGCAGTTTACAGTGTGAATTAATGCATCTGTAAATTTACTTATAGTGCTACTGTCTTTATTGTTTTCTACCATTGCTCACTGGATGTGAAAGTGGGTTTTGAAACAAACAGGAGGAATAAGAAAGCTCTGAAATTTTCATACTGATGAAAACATTTGGAACATAAGTTTCATTTCCTAGTCAACAAGAAAACGATAATGTACATCGAGTAATAAGCGTCTGTTGTGCTTTCATTTTTCTCAAAGACAGAAGCTGCCTGTTAAATATTGTCTTGCCAGTAAACACAATGGTATAATGCTTAACCATCGCCTCTTTGAGAATCCAGGGAGGTGATCTAAATCAAAACGGATGCCTTCTTCACTTAGCAAAGCCAGCTGTTTCTATCCTCTTTCTAAGAGCTGCACGCTAAAGTAAAGGGTAAGTAAGACTACCTGTCACCTAGAAAGAATGGCAAACAGGCTTACAAGTTAAAAACTAGTAGCTGCACTGAGAGTGTTACTTCACTGTACTATTTTAAAGATTAATTTTAAATTTTCCCTTTTGCTTTGCAAGCAGGGCTGGAGAATGACACCAAGATGGGGAAGGATAAAAGGATTTTTATGGCAGATAGAAGCTGTACCCTGAATATTAAGAACATGAGTGAGATCAGCAGCTAATGTGTGCATAGCAAGTTGCTTCCATAGGAGAGGCACCGATTTCTCCCCCAGAGAGATTAATCTCCTCATACATGAGTCATTCGAGCATGAAGAAATATTCTTTGGACATGGTGCACCAAATGGAAGCCCATACATCAGACAATGATGGTGTATTATATTGAGACGTTTATAGGATTGGAACATGCCAGCTGGGATGTGCAGCTTTAAGGGAATTAAAAAAGAAAAAAAAAAAAGAAAGGATTTAAGGTGGATCCGTAGAGAAAATCAATCAGCCAACTCTGAAAATAGGAGTATGTACACTTCTACCTTTAAATACATTTTGAAAGGTGATGAGTGGAGTCAGTTCTCATTGAAAATGTTTACCCAAACATGCATCTTGATTTTTTTAAGCTACATGTCCCAATCTTCATGACAAAACTATAGGATTGCTGCCCCTTCTCAGGGCTATACTAGTACATTCTTGCCTGGCTTCACATTAGTGTTATAACTCAGATTCTTTCTGATATTGTTATGTTAATAACAACCATACTGATGGGTTTGATAATTCCTGCAAAGGCCCTGAAAACCAGCAATTTGCCAAGGTTTCCTGAATGTGTTTTGGAGAGTGGGTTAACAAGTGTTCAGAAACGTGAGCTGTTAACTTTTAAACTGAAGATGGCAAGACAAAAATCTGTAGGTTTTCCTCCCTCTACAAGGGAAGATTTTTTTCCCAGCATGCAGCCAAGGGAATGCTGCTGGGCTCTCTGCAACGCACGGCTCGCCTGACTCCCGTCAAGTAACGTAAACCCATGTGTTTATTATTAAAACATAATTGACTCATAAATCTTCACCTACAAGTCAATGAAGGCAAATACTGCCCAGTGACCATGTTTTTTCAATTTGACAAAACTCCCTTGATCAGAGCTTTCCTGGATTGACAGCCCAAGAAGGGAAGAGTACTGGTTAAAGTAGGCTGTCTCTCAAACAGGAGCGCTTCAAGTGTGCGTCCTATTTCTGCAAGCAAGTATATAGATGCACTAAGTAAATTGCTATTAATTATTCTGTGCATAATTAACTTCCTCTACACTTAGGCAGCATTCTCCCTTATGTAGGCAGGCGCAAGTCTTGCTAGGCAGAAGGATGTATTTCACAAAATACGATACTCAAAGGCTTTCCCAAGCCCACAGAGAACAAATACGCTCTGGAGTTATGGCTCCGTTAGAGAGGCATTCACTGCAAGAAGGGGCAGGGAGGTGGCCACTTCAGTTACTCCTATTACTACTTTTCTCTGACTAGTTTCTGGCTCCTTTTTTTCTGCACACTTTTCTGCACACAGAGATGTGCTATAGAGCCCTCTCATACAAATTATCTTTCAAACTGTATTTGCACTTACCTTTGGGGTAAGGATTTTCCTACAGCATCTCCTCTGTAAGAATGATAGGCTTAGATTTTGTGTTCCAACCTTATGAGAGACTCAGATCTCCCTCTATAGCACTTGAATCTGTTTATATTGAGTGCCAGCGCAGCCCTCAGCACAAAATGCAGCAGCTGAGGTGCTGCCCTGCAGTCACTCACAGCTCTGTCATCTCCCTGAAGCCCACGGTCCAGCCCAGCTCCCAGTGTGATTTCTGCCCTGAAGGTGCAGCATGAGGTGGGCATCCACTAATCCTACACATGGCTGGAATAACTTCTCTCCCCACTTCCAGACTCTTGTGATTCCTGCTAAGGTAGGAAGCAGAACAAAACTAGATCAGCTCTCCAGAAAGTTTCCTTTTAGTAAAACCAACAACAACAAAAGCCCAACAATCACAAAATATTGATCAAACTTTTCCATGACTGTGTCCTTCTCACTTGCCATCACTCTAACAGACTTGTTCTATCATGCAAAAAAAAAAAAATAGTGTGATGGCAGCCTTTTGCATGCTATCTGCACTTTACCAGACTTGAGGTTGTGAGTGTTTACCTTGCAAAGTATCATCTTCTCCTGTCATAAAAGTTTCTAGTGGTAAATAGTGTCTGTCAGGCAAGCTTCCTGCTTAGGATATTTAACTCTACTTCATTGCTCTGGCAGGAAATCTGGATTCTAAGAATATTTTGAAGTATGTTTTAGTAGAAGGTTGTGAAAAATTTTCAGTTTTAAGTTCCACTTACCTATATCAGGAAAATTGTGTGTTTTTTCAATAAAATATTTAATTTTAAATTCATTTGTGTCCCAGAAACGCAGTGTATTTTGGTGCATGATATACAGTAAGGAGAAATCATACATATTTTATGTGCAACACATTGAATTTGTAATATGTGTCGGATAATGACTTTGTATTAAGCTCCTATTCCTCTACAGCTGTAATGTAATTGCTGTCCTGAGCTAGACAGAGTCTGCTTTAGTGCTACTTACTTTCTTGTACTGTTGTGGGAAACCTATAAATCTGATTCGAGTCTCTGATGAGACTTTCATATACTAATACAAATGAAAAATGTTACATCATGATAAAATAGAATCCAAGACTTGTTTTCTTCTGGGTGATTCTTGTCTTTTAGCAACTGGAGACTTTGTTCAGGCTTAAGGACTTTTTGTGTATGTTTTGGTTTAGATATATTGGGAAAAGTTTTTGACTAAACATGGCTTCACTTGGCAGAGAGACTTTTTTAATGATTTGAGCAGACTGAGTTGAAACAAGTGTTCATGCTGTCATGAGAAGAACTAATTGGGGGGTTTATATGTGTATATTTATATATGTATCTGTAAAAACATAAGGGAATAAATATACTGGGTGCCTGATATCCTGTGCAAGTCCTGCATGAAATAAAAGCTTAGCAAGAGCATGGAGGTAGGACAAGGCTATGTACAGCGTCAGGAAAATGAGACTGAGAGTTAGGAATTGTTCATTTTCCCACAAGATGATTCTGACTTCCCGACAGAATATCAGCATCTGATAAAGTATTTTACACTGGTGCCTTTCATTTTTTCCATGATCCTTAAGGAAAGTGAATCATGTAGACTTAAGCTGGTAGAGGACAGCCGTAGATTTCAATTTCAGTATAACACCACTGAGAAAGTGGTAGATAGCTAATATTTTCACTTATTAAATAATATTTGTTAATACTATGCAATAAATAGTGGTGTCATGTTTATGGCACATTTTAGAATGAAAAAGGAAATCCTCTTATTTCAAAATGCGACATCAAAACATGATCTTATTAATATCTTCAAAGGGAGAGCCAGTAGATCCTCTCCTTTTCTTTCACCATTTCTCAATTCTCAGCTTTACTCAACAAAAAGAAGCTCTCTATAGCAAACACGTCTTTTTCCTCACAGAGATCCACCACAACTGGACTACATTACTGCTGTGCAGGACAGGATGTCCCTGTACGTTATTTTTCCCTGTATTACTGAAAGCACACATTTAAGCATTTCTCTCAATCAGAGCCTATGGTCTGGAAAACAGGCATGATTTTTACTGGCATCTCCTCCTCCAGAGACTTAGCAAACTGTTCAGGGACTAACATGAGCATGGTACCTCCTCCAAGGCACTTGTTTAGAAAATGGGCGAAAATGTATCCTGAGTGATCTAAGAAGAATCTCCTCTGGGATGCCCTCAGTTGAGGGTTTCCACATCTCACCTTGAAGATGCTCTAGACAAATGACACCCGTTCCTGGGTCACCCAACTGAGGGAGTCAATGAATTGGCACAGACCAAGAGGTTGTCATGACTATTACCTAAATATTGGGTTTTGTATTTAAATGAAGATGAATGTGGGTAGAGATCATTCTTCCTGCAAGTTTATACCATTAGCAGAACAACAGGGCTCTGGATTCCTGAAAGTATTGATTTTGCTATAATATTTGTGAATAACATTATCCCTGATTTCTGTTCTTTTGATCAAACTGATCACCGGCACCAAAAAAAAAAAAAAAAAAAGTAAATGTTTGGAAAACAAGGACCTGTGGTTTCACAGCTTTCTGTGGTTTCACAGCTTTTCAGTGACTGAATGAGGCAGACATGCTCCTCTCTATAGACACAGTCAACAGGAGCAAATTCTTACATGAATATATCAAAGCTGGCCCATGCCTGGAGAGTAAATGAATTCTTTCTGTTTGCTTTGTAACTAATGTCAGAGCAATCAGCAGAGTTGAGATTGGAGGGGGAGCTGTCAAATCACTGTAATGATATGTTAACCTGAAGACCGTCATCAGGCTACAGGGATTGCCCACGTGAGACCCTGACCTCAAACTAAAGCCCCAGCTGTGGCAGAGGTGACGGTAGTTGGCATTATTCCAGGTCTAAGCAGGAACTTCACCCATCTGCAAGGGTTACTGTGTGGGAACATCATGCAGTGTACAAAGACCAGCTGATATTCTTTTATCCCAGCCAGAGCTGCTGGGTGCTAGTTGTTGGTGCAAGTCTAAGGTGGGTGCTGCAGGGCTGTTGTTACCTGAGGTGAATGAGCTTTTAAATAAGCCTGAGCTCTGCCAGTTGATGAGCATATAAACGGCAATGTCATTGCCCACATAATGTTTTGTTTTGTTTTTCCCAAAATTAAATGGGTTGATGTGAGTCAGAGCTATCAGACCTTGGTTTCCTACAGATGTGCATCCCTCCAAGCAGTCTCTAGTGTCTAATCGGGCGTCTCTTTTGGCAATGTCTTTTCTGTGTTTTCTTTGTGAACTCAGTGTGAATTCTCTATGTGAAAAAGTAAGAACTAACCCTGGGGTGTAAATAGAGTATCCCTTTCCTAGCTGGACACAATTTCCTTGGAGATGTCGGAACACAACTTGCTTGAGAACCTTACTACTTTGCTGAAAATGGCCAAACATTTCAAAAGTTGCCAACAAGAAGAAACTCATCCCAACAGTGCGAACACACAAGCTTCATTTGTCTAGCAAACCAGGACAAAAAGGAATTTTGATATCTTGATCCAGCCATCAGCTACCAGTCAGTTAGATAAAGTAACAATAGAAGAACAACCTCAAGAAAAATGCAAATTATTAATAAAATATTTAGAACTTGATTCTTCCCCAGTTTGAAAAGGTGAATTAATGAATGCATCAATCAAACCCCTGAAATCCTGAAAACCTTCAATTTACTCTTGTCTAATTGCATGGCAGAAAAATAGCCTTCACTTGGAGATACCCACTAAAATGTAATTAACCTTTTGTTTGTGGAAGAACTTTCTTGGGGAATTTCAGATGTTTATTTTGAGCTCTCAAGGGGTATTGAATCTTTAACAAAGACATCATTTCTCATCAGTGTTCATTTGTTACTGGAGTTAAATGGGTGTTAAGAAAAGTAAAGAATCTAGAGAATATAGCTAAAAACATCTGTTTTCTGAGTTGCTCAGATTTCTTTATTCTCTTGAGATGTAACTATCTGACTAGTTCTGCAGCTAACATGCTGTCTCTAGAGTAGACAAGACCTGAATTTTTAACATTAAATCCCTTAAAACAGGCAAAAAACACTACTACCTTGATTTGTTAAGTATATGTTTTGGCTTAGGAAGATTTTCAAGGCCTTCATATGTATCTGTTGCAATCAAGAACACAAATACACAGAAACAATGCATGCAAAACCATTTTCTTCTCTTCAGGAGACTTTCAAAGTTCTTTAGCTCCAAAAATCCATATAGCCTTGACTGTGACCCATTGTGCATATCTGAGAACGAAGGTAAGCTCTTAGACAATTACACAGAAATACAACATGAATTCATGGAGCAACAAGCATTCAAGTGCCTAAACCACCCTTCACACATTTGCTAGTAACAGGAGTGACACGAAAATCAATTAACTCAGGTTAAGAACTCTAATATTGATGAATCTGTAAGAAATTTGGACGTGAATCAGTAGAGTTCTACTCTAGAAACGTTCTCATGCATATTAATGTAATTTGATGCAAAGCATCAAATGGTACAATATAAAGCGGTACATTTTTTCCTATTTCATTGTCAAAACATAAATGTTCACGTCTCTGGAATCAAGCCATGACACCAGTAGATTGCAGGAGAAAACAGACACTTTCTTAACACCACCCACTTCAGCTGGCCAACCAAGGGCCTAATCTGGATGCAAGGAATAAAGAACGGTGTGCTGTAAGCACACCGTGGAGTGATACTCCTCCCCTGGTGCAAGAGGAGGACACGTGGAGAACTGTGCTTCAGAGCACAGTCTCTGTCTCTCTACATGGACAGCAGAGGTGAGCCACTGATGATCTCCACCAAACTTTCCACTGAGTGTTAGCAACCACCCCTAACCTCGAGCCTTCCCAAAAGATTTCTGAAAAAGCTCAGCTTTGTGTAAGATGGCTGAATATACATAGGGTATGATAAAGATGCAGAAGTGGTGGGGCCAGTTGTGGGTGACCTCCAGGTCAATGTTTCATTGTTAGCCCTGATGTACCCATTTCCACTGCTTTCTCATTTTGAGGCACCATGATCAACATGCTATCATGCCCTCAATGTTGTGATTGCTGGTTATAACTATACCTTGTTTTTGCATTGCCTGGACTGAAATGACATTTGACCTTGGCTGTCAGGAAAAAACACTCCGGGTAATAAGTTAGTACCTAATTTTGTGAAATTCCCACTCAACTGAATGAAGGCTAATTGTGTGAGTGGAGATTCACGGGACTGATTCTCTATGACACAGCAATATTAGAAATCCACTCATCTTCAGAGTGTAATTGTTTCCCAGAGGCCTGCTAAACTACACCTCACAATTTATCTTGTTAATTCATTGTCTTGCTGCATTTTCTAAGTAATAGTGTCAAGTGCATGTCCAGAAGGTGGTAGATAAAATACACTGGTGAAACAGGTTATCCTGTGGAGTAGAGCAGCTTTGGGTGTCCAGGGCAAAAGACCTACTATAGGGTAGATGTGTTTTCTTAATTCTCTGCAAAAACATGTATCTCCATAACACAGCCCTTGTATGCTATTTTATGCATTCCTAAACACATCAAGCCCCTTCTCTGTTTGCTCAGACAGATCTCCCATTTTTTAAACAAAACCTGCAAAGTATGGGTAAGATGGAATTGGGTTGTTTTTATTAGAATCATAGAATCATTTAG